>NW_015386760.1:486986-498023 GCF_001527695.2 Protobothrops mucrosquamatus
GAAGACCCTAACACCCAAACCCTTGTGCTCTTACATGGAAATGTGATACAGTATATTCCATCCTTTAACTATTACTTCTAAGCAATCAGTTTTGGATTAAGAATACAATAGCATGTTTGCCTAGATTTACGTCTGAACATGCTGTCAAACCCACTGGCTACCATCTGCTTTTCATCCTGGGTGCCATCCCTGATTTGTGCTACGAGAAACTGAATGCTTCATTAAACAAACATTCCTTTTCTGCAGTGGTCCTTGAAACATCTGTGATTTTCTCACCTTACCATTTGTGTGTTACAAAACTCAGCGAGGGATGCCATAAGCTACTTGCTGGGCTTGTCCTTAAATGTATTAAATTAAGAAGAGAGAGAGATCACACCTTTGATTATTCTCCCGCTGGGTTCAGTTATAGTATTACCTTTTGCCAGTATAAACACAGTGTTCAAATATTTCAAAGAATCATATCCTTTCTTTCCAATGGGTTTCAATATTTACTGTTATTTACCCTCCTGTGGAATGACAAGCCAGATTGCAGAATTAAATGGAAAGGGCAGAAAATGCAAAGGTAATTAAGCACGTCAGCCTAGAAAACTAAACACTTAGTTTGTTAAGGGGCCTCTGTTCTTGGGGAGTAAAAGATAGATGTAGGTAACACCATTCCGGGAAGGGAGAGTTCATTAAATCCAACTTTGCATTGTTTGGGTCAATTGGCATTGGTTGCACAGTTATATAATTGACATAAATGGTGTCAGTTGAATAAAACTTTGATTTAATAGATAAACCATTAATTTAATTAATGGAGGGGTGGAATCCCAATGAAAATTGGATGGGAAAGTGGGGGGCTAAAGCCATTGTGGGTAAAGTCTGTTAACCTGATGTTTTATTATATTGTCCATGAGCCAAAAGCAATTATTGGATGGTCTCTGTTTTTTTTACTGAACCTTTTGTATTCTCCCACAGTTTCATCTGTAGGATGTCACTTACTGTTGGACATTATCTGCTATTATGTATTGATAGAAATGAAAGAGTGTGTGCTGTTAGCATTATAGCTAAGGTTTCCTTTTTGCTATGCTATTATGTAAATTCTAACACCACAGATAGACCAGCACTACAATATTATTTGAGAAAGTTGAAAGTCAATTAAAGTGCTATCTTGGTATAGCCATGGGGTTTCTCCTTCAGAGTAAACCTGCATAGGGACAGTGTAGGACAGGGGTCTTCAAACTTGGCCCTTTTATGATTTGTGGACTTCAACTCCCAGAATTCCTCAGCCAGGCATGCTGGCTGAGGAATTCTGGGAGTTGAAGTCTACAAGTCATAAAAGGGCCAAGTTGAAGACCCCTGGTGTAGGATAATACATCATATCAAGATTCAGTGTAAATTATCAATCCTCTAACAGATGAGTCACCTTTGAAAACCTGATGCTGGAAAATTGTAAGATGCCCCATCTATATATCTCTAGAATAAGGCAAATAAAAGTAAATATGTAACAACAGAAGTTAAAAAACATCATGGAATGGTAGCCCCAAATTTTAGCTTCTTTTGTCTCAGCAAAGATTGGGGAGTGGCAATGATTACCCCTATATTTAAAAGACAAAATTACCCAAAAAACTGTAGACTTATTATCTTGCTGAGTATAGCCAGCAAATTCCATGCCAGGCACATATACAATCAACTAGTTGATTGGATGGATATTTTTGCAAACAACTTGGCTTTTGCCCAGTCTGTTCTGTTCTATCCCCAGCCTTTATACTGCTCCAGCTAGCAAAAAAAACACACCCTCTATACCAGGGGTGTCAAACTGCCAGCCACCAGGCCGGTTTCATCATACTGAAGCCGCACCCACCCCATTGCCAGCAATGCAAAAAGAGTCGCGATACGTCACGACACATCACGTGATATGGTGAGTTTGACACCTGTGCTCTAAACTGAACTTATTTCTGTGTGCAGTGTTTGTTGCTCTACCTTTGACCTGATCTTGAGAGAGAAATTTTGGCACAAAATGTTGACAACAATAATCAATCACTGTCTACTTCTCCTGATGTTAAGAATGTACAACAATTCATATTTAAGGGTCCAGAGTAATACCCAAGAGCATCTTACTAAAGAAATTATCACTTTCAGAAGGGTTAGGCAGAGCTGCATGCTGGCTTCCCTATTGTTCAACTTATACATCAATTCAATCAATCAATCAATCAATCAGAATAGAGCTGGAAGGGACCTTGGAGGTCTTCTAGTCCAACCCCCTGCTCAAGCAGGAGACCCTATACCATTTCAGACAAGTGGCTTTCCAGTCTCTTCTCAAAAACCTCCAGTGATGAAGCACCCACAACTTCCGAAGGCAAGTTGTTCCACTGGTTAATTGTCCTCATTGTTAGGAAGTTGCTTCTCTCCTTGATTAGTTTCCACAATTTCTTGTCTTGCCTTCTGGTGCTCTGGAAAATAAATTGACATGTTTGTCAACTTATTTTCAAAAAAAAAAAATGGGACCAGTTTTCCACGAAAATGCCTTTAATTAAATGCCTTCAATTAAATAACATTTGATAGTTAACTAGCCTGAACTGCCTGTTTCAGTTGCTGTCACAATGTATGGATGGGGTTCAAGTTTGGACTTTTGACTTGGTCATACCAGTCTTCTGATAGATTTGCTTATATGGTTGGATTATTTTTATTTTATTTTGCTACATGACCAATTTGTGCTTGAGCTGATGGATAGATGGCAGACAATCTTTCTGATACAAAGCAAAATTCATACTGGTTAATTGTTCTCACTGTTAGGAAGTTTCTTCTTAATTGATTGATTGCTCATTGATTGCTCATTTAGATAATCTAGACTACCATGCAAACATCTTGGAACCCTCACATGTGGATGACAGGGTAATTTTCTCTCAAACATCAGTAGAAATACAAGTTTAGGTGGTCCCTGGATTCACTACTCCTGTTGCCCCTTATTGACTTCCTTGTTCAGATAAGGACTGGGATGATAGCACTGATCTTTTAATCATACTGGTTGCACTTTGATATGCACCAAGATCATGGAAACATGTCTGAGAAAAATTAGAAATATAGCCCAGAGATCCACTGGGCGCTGCTACTGAGACACCCCTCCAGTCTTACCATCTGTCACTCTGGGCAGCCAGATGTTTGCCCAGATGGTAGTGACAAGGCATGCTGTGGGAACATAAATTATGAAAGAGGAGAAAAGAGATGTATAGGCTGGTCTGACTTTGCCTTGATGAAGCTTCTCGTGCCATGATGGCCACACCACCTGCCTTGATGAGGCATCAAAATGACACTTTGCCTTATCAAGGCACTTCATGTCATCCTGACAACATTTCAAAATGACGTGTCACAGACCTTCTTTTAAGCTTTCCACAATCCCAGAGAACTTACATTCCTCAGCCGAATATAGTAGCGATAAGTTAATACTATATGTCCATTTGAGTTCATCACACTTTTGAGTTTTTTGCACCTCTATCAATGAACTTCAGATTAAAAAAAAAACACCAATGGGTCCATTAATATGTGCCGATATTTTTGTGCATGTTCCCGATGTGTTTAAGACAATGGCTTTTAATCATTTTTCTCCCCTCAAAAATAATGTATTTGATTTTGGGAGAGGGTCAGCCCTACTCCCCACCCCACACACATTACAGTTTTTCATTTTTCATTGGCAAAGTGTATTGTGAACTTGGAGAAATTGTGAATCATGAATTATAATTGTTTTCTGATCTATGCATCAGTTCAAAAATGTAAAATTAGGTAACTTTACATTGAAATACAAACTCCATGAATATCTCCCTGATACGAAAGTGCCTTTTTGTTGCTAAAATTAGATGCATGTCTATCAGATGTATTTAGGCATCATAATTCCACATGTAATTAGAATTCAGTTTGTTTGTGATCCTGAAACTCAACATGTAGTTAGAACTGCATGTTGAGTTTTAAGATCACAAACAAACTGAACACACTCTGGAACCACTAGGACAGGCATGTTAAACTTGCGACGTCATCTGATGTTGCGCAACGTATCAGGACGGTTTTGCCATTGCCGGCAATGGGGTGGGCGTGGCTTCCACATGACGCATCTGGCCCACGGGCCGGCAGTTTGACACCCCTGTACTAGGACCTCACCATTTAGCAATTAATTTGTAGTCTTTGTTCTTTCAGTGGCTGGTGAATCTGTGGAATTCGCCATTCTTACATGCTTAATAAGGTTCACACAAAACCAAAGCCAAACACAACAAATCATGGAAATTTTGTATGAAACTAGTCAATAAAGAAGAGAAGAAAGAGAGCTAGTTTGGTCTAGAGAAAAAAGAGCTAGTTTGGGATAGCAGTTAAGAGACCAGGTTAGAAACCAGGAGACTGTGAGAGATCAAGGTCAACCTGCCTGTATCTTTCCCCCATCACTCAAGCAAGAGTTTTTCACGGGGGAATCTTAAAATGCAGAAAACTAGCATGGAGAATGTCATGAAGTTCCTTTGCCTTTCTGGGCCATAATCCTGCTTTTATGTCTATTTTCCACAATTGTTATTAACTTTTTTTAAATAATCCTATATGATTTTGATAGCTGATCTTCTGCAACGATGATATTTTAATCTTCACTGAAGGAGCATGGCTTTATCTGGGCTATAAAGAATTATGCCCTCTTTTTCTCTCTTTCTCATCCCACCCCCAATACAAAAACATGAATTGCATATAATCTCTGTATAGACAACCAGATATTATAGTCAAAACTTGTTTTTGGTACCCAGTCTTCTGTGCAGAGATAATTTTTCTGGCAGCACTAAATCACATAATTCCCCATTTGTAGTCTGAAATGAAGTAACCCAAACACAGCTTATCTGCTTCAGCAAGAATTAGTACAAAACAGAAAAGCTCAGAAGGCTTAAAGCTGCCACAAGTGGGGGTTGGCGAAGATCTGGAGGCCACACTTAGGGTGTGCATGGCAGGCAAAGTTGATGGGACACTCGTCCAGGAAAAAGTGCAACCATGTGCTTCATCCCTCATTGAATAGTGGACCCCATGGAGTTGAATAGACCTTACGTTCAGGTAAATGGATACATGATTGCAACCTTACACTATACAGGTATGATAGTCTTCGATTTACAGCAGTTTGTTTAGTGACCATTCCAAGTTTCAATCAGGATAGAGCTGGAAAGCACCTTGGAGGTTTTCTAGCCCAACCCCCTGCTCAAGCAGGAGACCCTATACCATTTCAGACAAATGACTGTCCAATGTGTTCTTAAAAACCTCCAGTGATGAAGTACCTACAACTTCTGAAGGCAAGCTGTTCCACTGGTTAATTGTCCTCATTGTTAGGAACAAATGGTTGTCCAGTCTCTTCTTAAAAACTTCCAGTGTTGGAGCACCCACAACTTCTGGAGGCAGGTTGTTTCACTGATTAATTGTTCTAACCTTCAGGAAATTTCTCCTTAGTTCTAGGTTGCTTCTCTCCTTGATCAGTTTCCATCCATTGTTTTCTTTCTTGCCTTCTGGTGCTTTGGAAAATAGGTTGACCCCCCTCTTCTTTGTGGCAGCCCTTCACATACTCGAAGACTCCTATGATGTCCCTCCTAGTCCTTCTTTTCTCTAGACTGGCCATACCCAATTCCTGCATATGTTTTTGTCTCCAGGCCCTTAATCATCTTAATTGCTATCCTTTGCACTTTTTCCAAAGTCTCAACATCTTTTTTGTGATGTGGTGACCAAAACCGGATGCAGTATTCCAGGTGTGGTCTTACTAAGGATTTATAAAGAGGTACTAATACTTCACGTGTTTTGATTCTATGCCTCTGTTTATACAACCAATATTGTATTAGCTTTTTTGGGCTGCCACCGCATACTGCTGGCTCATATTTAATTGATCATCCTCTAGAACTCCAAGGTCCCTCTCACATTTATTGTTTTTGAGACAGGTTTCACCTAATCTGTACTTGTATCTTTGGTTTTTCCTGCCTATGTATAAAACCTTGCTTTTTCCACATTAAATTTCCTGTTGTTGGATAGGGCCCATTGTTCAGGTCTGTCAAGATCTTTTTGTATTCTGAGCTTGTATTCTGGGGTGTTGGCTATTCCAGTCAGCTTAGTATCATCTGCAAATTTGATGAATTCTCCTTCTATTCCCTCATCTAAGTCATTTATAAAGATATTGAAGAGTACTGGGCCTAAGACAGAACTGTGTGATACCCAACTGCTCACTTCCCTCCATGTAGAGGTAGTACCATTAAGGACTACTCATTGAGTATGGTTTGTCAGCCAGTTACAAATTCATCTGGTGGTGATGCTATCTCTCCCACATTTTTCTAGTTTACCAAGAAGTAGATTGTGGTCTACTTTGTCGAATGCCTTGATAAAGTCCAAATATACTATGTCCACAGCATTTCTCTGATCTACTAATTTAGTCACTTTGTTATAATGGCAGTGAAAAAAGTGACTTATGACAGTTTTTCACATTTACAACCATTGCTGAGAAAAAACTTTTTGGATATGATATTTTATTATTATGGCCAGGGGGATAAAGAAACATGAGCCCCTACTTGTCATTTTGGTGTTATTGTTATAAAGAATAGATGTCTATAACGGTGTTTAAAAGCCTTGCTTCCTGCGTGCCAGGGCCTTGAAGAAGGGTTGAACTACAGCTCCTAGAATTCTTAGCTAGCTGATTGGAATTCTGGGAGTTATAGTCCTAAAACACTGCTTCAGAGCAGCGGAACGGAAAGAGTGGCGTGTTCTTAATTCAGAGGAAAACATTAAATCTGGTTCTTGCTCCAGATTGCAGGAACTACTTTGTCTTCAGTAGCTCATCCTTTAAAGCTTCAATAACCCCTGATCCACTGGTGTATATGGTCACCCTAGCTACTTGTGTGGGTTTGAATGAGACCTTTAAAGTTATTGTGAGAATGTTGCACTTTGTGCCATGATCCAATGTCAACTGAAAAGCTCTGTTAACTAAATTGGCTATCAACCAATTTGTCTGTACCACATAATGGGGTTTTGTGCACAACGAATATTTTTCAGAACATTAGAAATGTCATGTTTTAATCAATGCCTAGTTAAATGTTAAAGCTAATGAAAGTTTTAAATAAGAGATAATAGAAAATGTGCACAAAGTGGTTGCCATGGAAACTAAAGCAGCAGTCATTTAGAGAGTCACCAGGAACTCAAGGCACAGTACCACCCAAACTGGAGTCTGCAAGCTATTCATCCTCCAAGTTGGTAGTTCAAGGAGATGCAAAGATACAGTGGATTCATGAAAAACAGTTATCACTAGGCACAATAGAAGAAAACAATGATTATTGGTCAGAATAATTTGGAGAAGCAGATTAGTGATTAGTGATGGTTGTCTAAGAGAGCTTTGGGAGAGCAAAAAAGAAGGTATTTCTTAATTTAATGCTATTTTTCCTAACCTGGCAATAATGATCATGACAGCTGGAGAATTCTGGAAATTGAAGGCCACACATCTTGAAGTTGTCCGAGATACAATACATTGATTTTATGTAATGAATATCCTTTCTCTAAAGATTATTGCCCTTGTACTTCATGACATTCAGATGAATGTAGCTTTCACCAAAAAATAAATGACTTGCAAAAAATCACTCCATGGGTCGTACTTCAAATCAAATAATACAATTGTCATGGTTCCGACAGATGAAACTCTTCAAAAGAACTTTGAGGCATTGTTTACCTTAGAGAATCTTTTATTCGAGAAACAAAGTATCGGCACTACATAGTTGAACCCCAAAACTAAATTCCCCTCCCCTGGATACAAAGTAACAAAGTACAATTCCCTCCTCCAATAAACTGTCATAAATCACATTCCCCAATTAGCTTGAAGTGCGGGCTTTCTCCCCAGCCCTCTAGCCCACCAAAACACTATCAGTTTTGGGCCCAATGTCCTTGGGTTCCCAAGCTATTATTGTTATGACTAGCTGGACTCTCATCCCTATTCCCCCTCCCAGCATCGACTAATTCTAAAAGCAATAGAGAAAATGGCTGCATTTCCATCTGTTGTCGAAGCAAGAACATCCGATGTTAGTAGCTTTAACAACAATAGTATTCCTTAGTTCATGATTAGTAAATTCTCCTGGGATAGGAGCAATAGAAATAAATCAAAGAACTTTCTGAAAAATTAAGAAGCAACTCCGCTTATGTCTGAGCTAATATAGCATTAGAAATAAGTAAAGCATGTGGTGAGACACATAAAGAAATGTGAGAAATTTCAGATTTCTAAGTGTAACTTGAAAAATGAGAGACAGTTGGTGTAATGGTAAAGGTGCTGGCCTAGAAGCCAGAAGATTGTGAGTTCCAGTCCTGCCTTAGGCAGAAAGCCAGCCAGGTGACTCTGGCCCAGTCATTCTCTTTCAACCCAACTCAATTCACAGGGTTGTTGTTGTTGTTGTTGTTGTTGTTGAGAAAATAGGAAGAGGAAGGAAGATTAGGTATGTTTTCCATCTTGAGTTATTTATAAAAATAATAATGGTGGGATAAAAATCAAAGAAATAAAATTGCTAGTTCACTGACACAGTGGTAGACCTGGGAAAAACAGATTACCCAGGTGTTGCTAGAAGGCTGATGCGAGAGAGAAATCTTTCTTGATAGGACAGCAGTGTTCCATTATCTCAGGAGTTGCCACAAAGAAGAGGGAGTCAAGCTATTCTCCAAAGCACCTGAAGGCAGGACGAGAAGCAACGGATGGAAACTAATCAAGGAGAGAAGCAACCTAGAACTAAGGAGAAATTTCCTGACATTGAGAACAATTAATCAGTGGAACAACCTGCCTCCAGAAGTTGTGAATGCTCCAATACTGGAAGTTTTAAAGAAGAGACTGGACAGCCATTTGTCTGAAATGGTATAGGGTTTCCTGCCTGGGCAGGGAGTTGGACAAGAAGACCTCCAAGGTCCCTCCCAACATTATTATTATTATTATTATTATTATTATTATTATTATTATTATTATTGTTGTTGTTGTTGTTGTTGTTGTTGTTGTTGTTGTTGTTGTTGTTACCCTTCTGCTACTTCCTTTTTGTTTCTTAGGGGTGCATTCAACTGCTAAATGGGGTAACATAAATGGGAAAGAATTTGGGGTCCATCATTAAAGAGAAGAGTTCTCTTTAATGATGGATCCCAGTGATGGGAAGATAGAAGGGGTTTCAGAGATAGATTGGTGCGATGAAGAAAAAAACTGAATTAAAATCTGATTTGTAGAACTTCAGTGCTCATAACCACCACATAACTTGTGGAGCCAACAGAATGCTATTTGAACATTATGCATGTTAAGAAAGAGTAAATTGATATGAAAATCTCTGAAGAAAGAACAAGAGATTATAGCATGTCTTTCAGTACCATCAGCCATGGACCATCAGTTGGGTCAGTAGTGGGTAACACTGTTTGTTCTCGTTTTCCTCCTCATTGGCCAGTTTCCATTGGTGTTGATTGGGGGCAAGAGACCCTCCTCTCAGCTCTTAAATTGTGGGGAATTGTAGCTTTTGGTACTTTCTGTTCCTGTTTAACATCTACATGAAGCCGCTGGGTGAGGTCTTTCATAGCCATGGGTAAAGTCATCTGAGGCCACAGAATGCTGATGATGCCCAGTTATTTATCTCTGCCACTGGTGAAGTAAGTAATAATAATAATAATAATAATAATAATAATAATGATGATGATGATGATGATGATGATGATGATGATGATGATGATGATGATGATGATGATGATGATGATGATGATAAAGTTGGAAGGGACCTTGGAGGTCATCTAGTCCAACCTCCTGCTCAGGCAGGAAACCCTATACCATTTCGGACAAATGGCTGTCCAGTCTCTTCTTAAAAACTTCCAGTGTTGGTGCATTCACTGCTTCTGGAGCCAGGTTGTTCCACTGGTTAATTGTTCTAACTGTCAGGAAGTTTCTCCTTAGTTCTAGGTTGCTTCTCTCTTTGGTTAGCTTCCACACGTTGCTCCTTGTCCTGCCTTCAGGCGCTTTGGAAAATAGTGATGCTTTCAATGTCTGGAGACTCTAGGGCTTTGGGGTAGGGAAGAACCAGCTTTGGCTCAATCCTGGTTGAGTAGCTTTGTCTTCTGGGGCCACCTGGATTGGGAAATTACCATCCTTGATTTTGGATGGGGTTGTACTTCCCCAAACAGTGGTGGCACAATCTGGGCATCCTTCTGGACTCATGATGCTTGCACAAAGAGCAGATGGCAGTCATAACTTGTAAGGTCTTTGCTCAGCTTTGAGTTGGGTACCAACTGAGCACCATTCCTGGATCAGGAAATTCTATACTGAGTCACTCACCAAAAAGTATTCAGAAGCTTCATTTGGTGCAAAAAAGCAGTGGCATGGGCAAATAGGTGAACACCTTGATCTGCTCACATTACACCTCTGGTCCCCAAGCTTCATTATTTATCAGTTTCATCTGGGTCTAATTCAAGGTGTTGGTGATAACCTATAAAGCCCAACATGGCATGGAGTCAGGTTATTGGAGAGACTGCCTCCTCCAGTAACATCTACTCATCCCGTCAGGTTTGGCAGAAGAAACTTGTTGCGGGGTTCTGACTACTACAGAGTGTCATCTGATGGGACCCCAGAGGAGGGCCTTTTCTGCTGCTGCAGCCACCCTGCAGAACATCATTCCTTCTGAGGTCAGGCTGGCCCTAACCTTGAAGGCCTTCTGGAAGGGCTGGAAGACCCGAATTTCCAAACTAGCCTGGGGATTAGTTTGTGACGTGGAGCCCATAAAACGGTTTGTGAATTATTGTGCTTTCCTGAAGACTGTATTGCATGTTTTTAATTGTTTTAATATTTTTAATTATTGGTATGGTTATTTTTATTCCGTGTTCTTGGTATTGTTTATGCTTTAATTATAAGTTGCCCAGAGTCACGAATGTGAGATAGACAGCCACACAAAATAAATAAATAAATAAATAAATAAATAAATAAATAAATAAATAAATAAATAATAATAATAATAATAATAATAATAATAATAATAATAATAATAATAATAATAATAATAATAATAATAATAATAATAATAA
>NW_015386760.1:498874-529643 GCF_001527695.2 Protobothrops mucrosquamatus
GTTCAGTAGTCCCACAAATGCAGTCTAGCACAGCAGTGCACAGTGAAAAAAAAAGAAGGGGTGGCTGAAAATGTGGCTGAACACATCCAAGAAATGGCTGGAAGGTAGACATCTCAAGTACACAGTTGTGTATTCACAGTTACACTCTGAAGGTGGAATGAGTACTGGAGGCAGCACTGAAAATATAGTAACATCCTAACTTTGAGACTACACAGGAAGTTACTGTGGGCAAACCCTTGTCCATTGATTCTCTATTAATTGGCCCAGCTATCTAGAATATCAGGTAAGGAAAGAGTGTTTCTCCCATTTGACCTGCCCTGAATCATTTAATTGAATAGAACCTGGGAGATGATATATGACAAATAACTGAGTACAAACTGAGTTCTCAATGCCTGAAGTTTTTTTTTGCCGAAACCTTGAGTGCAAAACTGGTTTATAAAGTCAAGAGAATGAAATTATCAAATATAAGGGGAAACAATCAGATTAATGTGATTTAAACAGAAGTTAAATTCAGATTTGATTTAATTTAATCAAGGTTATTTCTTTTTGGGGGCTCACCCAATAATTAGAGGAAAGACTTTAGCATGCTACTCAAATGCAGCTCTCCCTCTGAAAAATATTGGCATGTAGTCTCTTCTAAAAGTGATGCTTAGGCAAACAAGTCCTTCCTTCCCAAATAAAGTTGTCTTACTATCAAATAAAGTTACAATAGTTTTTTTTTAATTAATAAAAAGTTAAAGACGGATATGAGAGGAGTTTACAATGCTGTATGCTGCTTGTATTCACACAACACAGTAACTGATGTAGCAACTGCATCCACATATCATAATGTGCTTGGTTTGTTTTAAGCTTGTGTGTGGCTTAGTATACCTATGATTCAGTATTCTGCCCAAAGAGAGAAAAAATATCCTGATATTTGAAACAGCCCCTGGGTAACATGGCATACAGAAAGCATATAGGAGAATGAGGGAAATGATGTGAGTTGGGTTTTCTGTATCCTCCTCCTGCTTTTTGGCCTAGAGGGCATTCATGTCAGCAGAGCAATCCAGAGACACCAATAAAAGCCCTGCTTCTGATTGCTTTAAGAGACGTAGACAATTTCACCAAACAGAGAGATATAGATTGTTATTACTTTTAATGGCTACTGGATAACTTGTGCCTAATGGGTCATTGTTTCACAGATATTTTCTTACTTAAACCGAGAAACAGAATGACATAGGACGGGCAAAAAAGCAGTGGAAGCAGGAGCAGCTTCCAACTTTCTGCCACTTTCCTCACTGAGTTTCCTTGTGGGAAGCCCGCAGGGAGCATCGGACATTTTCCTTCCTTCCTTCCTTCCTTCCTTCCTTCCTTCCTTCCTTCCTTCCTTCCTTCCTTCCTTCCTTCCTTCCTTCGCCAGTGGGTAAATAAGTGACTGCTGCCAGGTGCGGGAGAGGATGTGTAAATAGATCTGAACAGTTTAGGACCTGCCTTACTCTTTAAGGACCACCTCTTCTGCCACCAGTCTGACTGCCTCTTAGATCATATAGGGGAAATCCCTTTGAAGATGCCCCCACACCCCATACATTTTGGTTTTTGACCATATTAGAGGAGACTTTGTGCATCTTGCTTTTAGGCTATGCAATGCTCCTTTAGGAATTGGGTTGGCCTCTACATATTGTTTTTAAAAAAAATCTGTAAAGAAGTATCTCTTCCACTGTAATTTCATTTTGTAATTGATAGATTATATCTATATCTATCTATCTATCTATCTATCTATCTATCTATCTATCTATCTATCTATCTATCTATCTATCTATCTATCTATCTATCTATCATATACTTTCCTATTTCTAAATCACCCATCTCCCTCAGATTTTAATATTCCTTTTCCTCTATGTTTTTTTTAATTTTTGATATTCTGTTGTTTATTTTTTAAATGTTGGCTGCCAAGAATGAAATCTGCTCTGATTCTTAAGTCTTGTGTGCACAGATTGCTCAAAGAATCGAAAAGGGTGTAGCTTGAATATTTGTGGCATTGTCATGTCAGTTATAATAAAACATGACTGGGTGAAAAATATAATCAATCAAGGCTCTGTGATGGGCAGGGACCTTCCTAAGTTAGGATTAGTCTGGCTGATCTAGTCAAAGTACTGATTCACAAAGAGCCCTGTTCAGATGGAAACCTAGAAGGGGAATTCTTAACTTGGCAGCTGACAGATTCACAGTACAGGTTAACAGAGAGTCATGTGAATGGAAAGAAATGAAAGGGTACAGGAATACCTCAAGCTCCTGCTTGAGCACAACATGCCAGTGTAGAAAGTCAGGTATAAATCAAATCAATATAAATTTCACAGGCCATTTGGCTGGCAACCATGAAAGACGAACAAACAGGCAAAGCAGGCAAACCAGTAAATAACAACTCAGGGAATGGAGGTTTGAAACTTTTCTGTTTCAGCAGCAGAAATTACCCTGTGTAGAAGGGGAATGACTGGGAGGATGCTTGAAAGAGAAAGGAGACTGACAAAATGTGAGAGAAATGCCTGGTAAAGGGTAGGACAGTGATGGCGAAACTTTTAGAGACCGAGTGCCCAAACTGCAACCCAAAACCCACTTATTTATCACCGGGTGCCAGGTGGGTGTGGCCCACTGGGTGGGTGTGGCTGTGGTCATGGCAGATTGGGTGGGTGTGGCCAAGGTGGGCATGATCAATGTTGCTCGTGGGGAGGGACGTCTGTGGGGGCCGGGCAGGGTTGGTGGAGATCCAGAGGGTCTCTGGCAGGTGGGGCGGTGGGCAGGAGGCTCGTCCTGTGGGGTGAGGCGAGGCAAGGCAGGGCAGGGGTGCCATTGTCACAGGGCAAGGTGAGGCAGGGGCCGGGGCGGCTGCTGCCTGACACCATCGGCCCCTGAACACAGAGGCCAGCGAGCGCATGGGCGCTCAGATGCATCCAGCCATGTGGGACCTCGGCGAGTTAGCAGGCGGCTGGTTGAAGAGGGATGGTTGCCATCTCTGGGGCATGGTGCGTGTGTCCACAGAGAGGGCTCTGAGTCCCGCTTCTGGCACGCGTGCCATAGGTTCGCCACCACTGGGGTAGGAAGACTGGCAGAAAAGAAAGGAAGAGAGGAAGGTCAGATATTGAAGAACTTATCTGGGCAAGCATTATGGATTGCCTGTTTTTCTTTATTAATGAAAACAACCTCCCAAAACTGCCTACTGAAGCCTCTCTGGTTCTCAGGATCTCAGTGGAAGTAATGGGCGCAGAAGGAATAGAGAAGGCAAAAGTAATATGAAAGAATCCCAAATGTGCTTTTTCACGAGGCAGCTAGACTTTCTTGTGTTTTTTTTTGAAGACATTTCGCTTCTCATTCAAGAAGCTTCTTCAGCTCTGATATGAAAGAAATAAAAATTCTCATTCCTGATGTCTCTAAGACTACTGACTGCCAATTTCTGTTCTTCTCTAGGAAATGGCTTTATCTCCTGTCTCTGGCTTCTCAGTAGGCAACCTTGAAAAATCAAACTTAATATATACAAAGATGTCTTAAGACAGTTCTCTGCTTGTGCAGTCCTGATGCACAGTCATGGGATTCAGTTATGTGAACAACCGGTTCTCTGTGTGGATACTGCTTCCGGAAGTCCATTCTGGGCCTGGGCAACAAAAAATTAGCTACCGGTTCTGCCGAAGTGGATGTGAACTGGCTGAATCCCACCACTGTTGACGCACCAGTGTAAGCAAAGAGTGTACAAACACTGACAGGTCTCTGCTGGAATTGGAAAGGTTCCGTAGTCATGGAAAAGCAACAGGGGAAGTTTTGTTGGCTGATCAGACCTAGCTTGGATGGGCATCCCTGACAGTTTTGCGCTTTGCACTTCCAAGTCTTCCAAGAGTCTGCTTTTAAGCAGATATTTATCTCTTTTTTTTGTGATTAGGTACCACTTTGCTGCAGATATGAACAAAGTATCTGTAAAGTTGACATAATAATATTAGCATCTGTAATATCGTACATATAGCCAGCCTATTTTGCCCCCCATGGATGTACGTTCTCTAGCAGCACTGAAAGCATACTTAATTTCAGTTTGCTAATTTGGTTGTCATGCAGCTAGTTGAAAATTGATGGGAGTTGTAGGTGAAAGCAGTTAAGAAGTAACAAGCTGAGGAAAGCTGGCTTCAGGGCGCTCCTTTCTATGTAAACACTATATTACTATCTTCCATATTTCATTCGTTCTATTTGATTTTAGTCACAATTAGATGGTAATTTCTCTTTGGCTGTATGGTTGTCTTTCTTTACATTTTGCAGATTGTTGCTCCCTCCCTCCCTCCCTTCCTGATTTAATGTGAGCTTCATCTTTAAGAAAGGAAATCAAATTTACCTTCAACCAGACCTAGACTTGAAGCAGTTTTCTAACAGCTGCCCTGCTAAGCTTTCAGCCCTTTCTGTCCTCTGCCTGTGCATTGGCTGTGCAAATCAGTAGTGATAATGTTAACAGCATGTTCAGAGGTCAAAGCAAAAGCCCCCCTACCTTAGTCACACAACCCCTGAATCAAATCAGGCTGTCAGCTGAGCATTTTTGAGGCCTGAGATCACTGGTATGCCTATAGACTTTCCTTCAAAATTTGACTCATCAAGTGATTGATTTGCATGACTGCTTTTTAAAAAAATGCATCAAAATTGCAGTAGGGCTGGCAATGAATCTGGCATCTAAGAAAATTAAAAATATCAGAGAATCCTGTAAGTAAATACTTTGCTAAAGGTGAGTGTATAGCTGTGGGACATCCTCCTGTAACATCTTGTTCTCTAAGTGTGCTGGGATTCAAGGCTATCTGGAAAGTCTTAAGATGAAACTCAGTATAACCAGAGGGCAGCAGATTGGATGAAAGTTCTCTTTAGCTTTCCAAGATTTACAGAGGAATATGAAAATAAAAAATAATAAAATAAAGTAAAGTAAAGTAAAGTAAAGTAAAGTAAAGTAAAGTAAAGTAAAGTAAAATAAAATAAAATAATAAAATAAAATAAAATAAAATAAAATAATAAAATAAAATAAAATAAAATAAAATAAAATAAAATAAAATAAATCCCTCTTTGAAAATAAATCCCTCTTTGTTCATAGGGGCCTATTCAGTAGCAAATGCCTTGGATCCTTTGAATCTATTTCATTGAGAAAAATGAAATTGAGAAAAAAATAACTTCTATCTCTTCTACTTCCCTCACCATTTGTAGCCTCAAATTAACAAGCAAATTAACAATTTGTTAATTAACAAATATATAGCAAATTATGTATTTCCACCAATAGGATTATTTTGGATAGAATTCCACTTGGAGATGTTGAAATGAAAGAATTAAAATGCTGAATTCCAACCATTACATTTAAGCCTATTTCTGTATAATTTAGTAGGGTTAGCAGTGGCAGCAAAAATTCTGATGGCCATGAGATGGTGACAAAGTTACAGTTACCCGTGTCTCTTTGCTGCCATCATATGGTTATGCAAATGTTTGCAGCCCAATCTACCATCATTAGAACCACAGCCTGTTAACAAATGCATGTAATTGCGCTGTTAAATTTCTGAGGATAGCGAGAGTCTACTCTAGACTCCTCAACTCATTTTTTGGCAAAATTATCTTATTTACCTATTTTTAATTATATAAGGTTAAAAAGTTCCAAAAAGCAAAGCAAAGACAATGCGAAAAATAGAACATGTAAAAAGCATTGTGAAGAGAAACTTTTGATAGAACATTCTCTCCTTCCCTTTCATTTTTTCCCCAACTACTAACGACTACTTAAATATTTTAAACATTTCTACTATATTTTAAATATTAAATATTTGAGATATTTTTCTTATCTCTGTTGAAGTCATTTCATCTGTTGTTTTTAACAAATCTCTTAACTCTTTCCTTAGAAATGGTATTCCAAATGCCTGAATTTGCCTTGCTTCATGAAGTGTTGTATATAAGGGAACTATTCCTGGTTAAATTTGATTAAACTGTTATGAGCATCTGTGTCTGTCCTCTATGCAGATTCATGACCTGCCTCCTTGTCCTATTATTACAAAAGGTAGGGAAGATGTCAGCCAATAACACAGAGAAACAGACAGGGAAATTCACTGCCATATCAAATAACGGAAAGGTATGTTGGAGATCTCTGAGTCAATTTCTGATGATCTATCTCTAGAAACGGAAACACTTTCTAACAACTGAATTTATTATTAAAACAAGGACATCAGGGATTTAAAGTGATTACTTCCAGGAAGTCACTAGTAGTGCTTTAGACGTCCTTTCTTTTTGTAGAACCTACCAATTTTAATATAATTTCTCCAAATGTTTTCCCATCTGTTAAGCATTTTTATTGGCAATGAGGAAAAAAAGTGTCATTGCATTATTTTTTAATGGGATGTGCATTTTGCTTCACTAGTAAAATGGGGTGTGTGGAGGTGAAATAAATATTTGTTCAACTTTGAGAGTCAAAAGATTCAGATAGGATGTAGCTATAAGGCTACCCATGTTGCCACCATTTCCATTTCCCAATTCCTAAAAAAGCTGTTGGAAACTGATTCAGTGTTGTGTTTATTATCACTGACTTACTAGTTTACTAATTCTGATAGAAGATGGTAAAAAAGTAGAATTTGGATGATGCTCTTACATCTCAATTACATTTTTAGTTTGCATGCTATGCAATAGCCCAGTAATTTCCAAAATCAGTAAATAAATATGAGGGAGAGACAAAAATCTACCAAGGCAGGTTTTTTTAATCCCTTTACATAAAATCCTATAGCAACTGAAGCTTTATCAGTATAGAAAGAAGCTAGTTTAAATACTGAGCTGAAAGTCGGAGTGAGGCAGATCTTCACCAGTAGAAAAAATGCTTCACCCTTCAAAGGTGGGTGTCATAAAGGTCATTCTTTTGAAGACAGCAAAGTCCACATTTTGGATAAATAGAAAGAGGTGTAAAAGAGGCTATTTATGTTAACATTGAGCAGCCCTCTCTCAACAAAGGGGCAGGGATAAGACATCACCTATCTCCAGTCTACAATGCAGCTCTTGCAGAAGTCCCAAGAAGATTCCATAGCCAATTGCGCTCTGATGGCAAAGATACCCCCCAAGTGGCCTCAAGAGCTCTCACAGAGAGTACTAATGGACCAGATGACTGCAAAGAAATACAATCCTTCCCCCCTCCTCCATCCTATCGATACCTATCCTTCCATCCCCCCACTGTCCAGTCTCAACTGTCACTACTTATTCTTCCATGCTCCCCACCCCGTCATCCACAACTGATGAAGTTACTTAGATGAGAAATGAAACATTTTGTTCTTCTTCTTCAAGGAAAAAACAGTTCAGTTGCCTTTTGGAAAAAAAAAAGCACTTTTGAGACAACTATGACCTAGATCAGTGGCCCCTAACCTTTTGGGCACCAGGGACGGGTTCCATGGAGAAAGGTTTTTCTGTGGACCGGAGGGGGCGTGGTTTTCCTTGCCTGCATCCCATGGATGGGGCTTCACTTGTTTGCACTGCCTGGTTTCTGGCATGCCACGGTCTGGTGCCAGTCCATGGACCAGGGGTTGGGGACCCCTGTCCTAGATGACTGAGAATCTCCACAGACATTCAGTCTACCCTCCAAGTTCTGCTGAGTATCAGCAATGCAAATGCCTTTTTGCATCCTTCTAATATATATATTGCAGCTCAACCAGGAAAAAAAAATCCTTTCAGTTCCTGAACACAAACAATGGTGATAGGTAGATGCAACAATCCAGCATAGAAATGCTTTTTGACAACAGCAGCAAGTTTGAGAATACAGCAGCCACACTCGTGATTTTAGAAAGAGAAAACAAGATAATGTTGCATGAAAGCAAAGCAAAGAATTTTTTTTAGGACTGGTAAGCCATGGTGGGATAGGGGTTAAGGCTTAGGGTAGGACAGGGGAAACTCAGATTCTATTCTACTCTCTGTAACACAAGATCACTTGGTGATGCTAAGCTTTGATACTCTCTATCAAGCCAGCTTAACTTGAGGGTGGTGTTGCAAGGGAAATTGGGAGAAGGGAACAATATGAAACAGTATGGAGACCTATTCATATTAATAGTATGCTGTTGATGGTTTCTTCAACAAATCACCACACAGCATATATGGTGAAACCATTTAGCAAGGTGTCTGCATGATCAATTCAAATTTGGTTCATACATTTCAGGACACTTCTTGAGGGATGGCAATCTACACCTGTTATTTCTTATCCAATTATACTAATTTTTGCATAATGATACACAGAATTTATTGTAAATTTTCATATCTCTTAGTGAGACCCATCTGGACTGTGGGGAGAAGGCATTTCCCCCCCCCCCTTTTAACTGTACTGTATTCACTGTAGGACTTACAATTTATGTTTCATCATATTGTTTCTTGAAATGTATCAATCTCCATCCATCACAACTGGAGGAAGTTCAGAAATCCACAAAAAAAGAATACAGGAGTATCATGGGGCTCTTTTTGGATACTTTTCTGACACGAGGTCTTGTTCGTATAATAAGGAAAATAAATAAGAAGCTGGTTCAAAGGTAGGGCCCGTTTTACACAATTTCTAGTTAGCAAACAATTTTCTAAGTTTATTTGCATGACATGGCTGCTGCTAATCATAGTTTAGCCCCAGCAAGGCTTGTGATTCTCCTCCCTGGGCAATATAGCTAATTGATTTGAGAGAAGGATGACTCCTACTGTTCAGAATAGACTACAGAAGAAGCTGATGGTTTGCGGTAAGTGTGTTTATGACTGGTTCTCAATGTGGCATCCAATAGATTCAATGGTCCACCTGATTTGATTTTAAAATTGTTTAAATTAAAATATATATATAGTGTGCTATAAATTAATATAATTGTACAAAACCAAAAATAGAATTATTGGGTCTCAAGAATAGAATTCAAGAACAGGTATTCTTAAAAATGAATAATATACAACTGATTGCATTGTTTGGAAGTATAGTCAAGTACCCGGGGGTGGTGGAGGGAGACTAGACAAGCTGTGGGAGTTCAGGAGTGACAAAATAAGCCCTTGAATTGGTTGACTGTGAGAATTAAAAGTTGCAGCACCTCCCCTCTAGAAAAACGATTGCTTCCGGACAACAGTTCCTTAAGTCTTTGAAAACATGGTTGTGCCCCTAGCCTGGGGATTAAGTTGGTTGTTGAGCCTCTGGCAATTTTTTTGTCATAAGATTTGGGTTTTGTCCAGATTCAAACATCCTTCTCTCTATAATTGTTTTCCTTTCTTCAAATGATCATAACTGTCTAGAGTCATTTGGGTGATGGACAGCCTTACAAATCCAAGCAAATAACAAAGGGTTTAGAGATATTCAAAAATTGCTATCAAACTAATTTTCAATCAGGGAGAGAGGATGGATGGTTGGAGGATGGATATATAGACAGAGACAGACTACATTACATCAAATTGAAAAACTTGTATTAATACTATTTAATGTTAGTTACATTTTTGATGTAAGTGAAAGGAAGTCACATCTAGTTTTTATTCTGTTACTGTTATGCTACCCAGGGTGGCTCTTGGCCCCCCAAATGGAAAACCTTTCCTATAAAGGTAAATGGAGGGAATCGTGCCTCATCTAAATATTCTAAATATTTAGTTAAATTTAAATATTTATTAGCAGAGGAACTCTGTAGAATTATTCCCAAATATATCTCTGTGGGAACTGCAACCCCTGTATATCACAAAAGTATCTGAACACAATGCATCTTCTATCAACTCATAAATTATACAGTTCCATAATCACTCTTCCACGTATCCCTTGTATTGTAATGACTCACAAGCTTGCTTTCCTGTACTGGCCAACAAACATGGCTATTTTTATTAAGGTGAACTTGGCCTTTCAGAAAGGGTCCATTCTTATACAGTATATGAGCAAAGCATCTAACTATAGACCTGCTGTTCTGCATTGTTCTCATTGGAAAAAATCCTGCACATGCTTAGCACCTGTCTGAGTTGACTGGAAAGTCATCATTTTCAGATAATTTTAACTTGGGAAACAGGAAACAGTTTGCTCTGTCTGCTATTTGGGGGTTCGTTATCTTCATTGAAAAATTACCAGATCACAATAAATAACATGTTGCTTTTATAATGTGGCCCATAAATATCAAAAGCAAATCATGGGTAGCTAAGAGGGAATGAAATGACCTTGTAGAAATTACAGATCTTACTTACTGTCCCACAGGCAGAGCTGATAAATTTGGCATTTGACTTGAAGATGAACTGAGTTTAGTGCCACTTATGCATCCTGAATAGGGTTAAGAGTCACCCTGACTGCGACAGGATAAATTAAAAAAAGAATGCGATGACTCCCAGCCATATCAATCAAAAGAACATTTGATCCTATCCTATCTTTCTCTTCTTGACTGATATTTTCCTGCTGAAAAAAAGATAAAAGAAATGGGCAAGAAAATGGAAGTTACAGATGGGAGAGGACATCATTTTGGGCCCTTCTACAATGCCTCTACAACACAGTGACTGAGAGAAAAGCTCTATCCAGTTTATCAGTATAACAGATTGAACTGAATAGCTCACAAAGAGAGAAGGCAGGAAGACTTCAGAAGCTTTTGTTCTTTTGTGATTTTTCTCACACGTTCGCGGTAAAAACCTGTTTGGTGATTGAAGTAAGAAAAGTTCCTACTTTCAAATCCATCCCTTTATTCTCATTTATGAAATGCCTACTTGAACTTATTTAAAGATGAGATGCAGCAAGCCTTCCCAGGCTTAAAGAGAAAATAACATTTTAAAAGTTCTTTGAAGATGAAAAGCATTATATAACATGCTGTGGTCCTGTTGTTGTTGTGATTATTATACTACCAGTTGACTGACATCCGCCCATACTGCTTTAATTTAAAATGTTGCCAGCATTTCCATTAAGAATGAGTGCATTCTCCTGAATACTCATGATAAAACTAGTTCAGATAATCATAGATGTGACAGCAAAGGCTTTCTTCAATAGCTCGTTGGATTTTGTACACTTCCAAATGCAGTTCTAAAACCCGAACTGCATTAAATCACTCAGAATGAAATTATTTTCCCTCTTCATATGCTTTTGGAAGAAGAAGATTTAAACCATTTAAACAATAAACTATATGTTCTTTCCAGGAATCTTACAGAAGTGGCTTGGGTTAAACTATTTTTCAATTTTGTGACATAACTGACACATTTTATTTATTTACCAAATCTCCAGGGCTGCCCAGCTACCAAAAGGAACTTCCTTTTCTCCACCCACAGCACCCATGATCTCCTACCCTTATCCTCCCACCTCACAACAAGGTAAGGAGCAAAATGGGACTAGCACTTGGCTGCTTCTGCCCAACATTTAGCACTTCTCCTATCAAGCTAATTGCCATCTCCCATCCAATCACTCCAATTTCCTCCTCTGGACCACCTGCTCTCAGCTAGTGTAATGGAGAACGGGATGGGGGTGGGGGTGGGGAATCCTTCCTCCCATCTCCTCAACCATAGTCAGACCCCCTCCATCTGTGTCAGAGATCTTTCACCAATCCCCAAACAGTTAAGGAGTAAGTACAGCATGGTATGTAATAATTTTCTTTTCTTATTGAATGCTAGTATTTCATTTTAAAAGAAGCTCCAATTAAATCAGAGTAAAATACTTTGGATGGATTTAATAAATCTGACTACTTGAAGGGTGGCAGCTACTGCTTGTGAATTTCTAGCAGCAGATATTATGCATAAATGTGTTGCTAAGTGAATAAAATGAGTTTGAAAAGAAGATATTTTCTTATCTTTTTTGAAAACATTTCAAAGAGAAAATCACCACCCTTCGGGAAGCGCAGTTGTAAAAAAAACGCCTATCTATTTCAGACTCTTATTCTCAACTTCCGTCAAAGATTCAGAATTGTGATGAAGCTAAAGGAAGTTAGGAGAAGGGCCATAGGATGAGCTGCCAGGATATGAGATAAAATGTAAACATTCATTTAATGGCTTTACCAAATCCTGAGCTTGTTACATCTTAAACCTACAAGCCTACAATTGCTCTGTATATATTTATAGTGTGTCCATTACAAACCCTCAGCATGCTGAATGGTTGGCCTTTTGTATCCCAAAAAGTGAAAATGAGGAGAGGCATCTTCAACTGTATCTTTCCTTGGGGTCATGTAAAAAGACTGTCATACTCAGGAAAAAATATTGATCTCTCCTTGCTGATAGCCTTAAATGCAACTTTGAGAAAATCATGAAAATGCTATCTTTCCTCTACCACTTAAAAACCATGGGATGCTCTGGAAATTGTAGAGATTATACAATCTAACCTTCCTGCTTTCTTCAAGTAAAATTGTGAATCAGATTTCTAGTCCACTTGGGCAAGATGAGAAGCTATAAACTCTTGAATGAACTGCAACTTGGGGAGACCCCATTGCAGCTCCTATCCCTTATTTAATTCTGTGTCATGGGGAGAAGGTAGTGCAATATGTAATATAGCATCAAGGATATCATTACCACATACTACATCATTATAGCTTTAGGAGACTATCTACCACCAGCCCTACTACAGGTAGTACCAGGAGTGGCAATTGACAGTGAGATGTTGAAGGATAGATGGAACAAAGGTGGAGGAAAGTTAAGTAATTAAAGGCATTTCAAAACCTGGAAAGAAGAGAAGAGATTGTCCCAATGAACACAGATCACAATAACATCTTTATGTCTATTCACAAATAAAGTTCCTCAGGATCCTACTCTCAGACTATAGGACTGCAGCCTAAAAGTACTGTACATTACAGTACTGTTATCAAATAAAAATCTCCAAGCACAAAAATATCCATTTGCTTTTCCTTGTTGTCATGCACATAACATTTTCATTGCCCAGCATAATTCCCTGCTTTTTCCCACAGCTATGTCTGGTAGAATAAATTATGCAAAACTTTGCAAGAGGGAGGGGAATAGATTCCCATTCAATAAATAGATTAAAAAGAGCTGAATTCAGAAGTAAGAATCTACCGGATCTGAAACTGACAGGATGCCAAAGAAATGAATGTTCGGTGAGAAAGGAGGTTAAGCCATCACAGTTTATGGTGATAGAATTGCATCAGCGTCTGGGCATCACTAATATGGCAGTCCCAATATCATCAGCGGGAAAAGGATTCAAATTCATCACCTCTCAAAATAGCTCTTTTAGTTGATCCTGGGAGTCACTGTGTCAGTTCATCACTCAACAGATAAGAGTAGATGGATCACTAGTTGAAGCTGAAAAAAGCATGTTTGGATTGCAAAATGATCTGTTTATAGACAGTTGGTGGTCTCTGTGGGTTTCCTCCCAGCTCTATTTTTAAGTCTTTCATTTGTGTCTTCCTCACAGCCACATTAAACTGCAATCCACCAATCCTGGAGCTGGTGGAAAAATATGCCAGCATAAAAGATGATGCTACTATGCTCTGTTCTGGTTCATGAATAAGGCTGGCAAGTGGTGCTTAGCATATTCATGCAAAACTAGTTAAGGAAAGAAATTGGCATATTCCATGGGCTTCATTTCCCATCCCATTAAGCATCACTTTGAAGGGAGAGGACAGGGAGAATCATGTGTTCTCCCTCACAGGGCAAGACTGTGGCAAGTTCTGATAGACATCAACATCTAGTATTGAAACAACTTATAGCTTGCTTTACAGAGACATCCTTACTTGAACAGGGCAACTTTCTTCACCCCATAAACTAGCTGCAAGTCTAGAAAAGACAGGTGGGTTGGTGGGTGATACTTACTGGGAAGGAAAATGAGGCATCTTTGCCAAACATCTACCACCATTCTGTGGATTAATCACACACACACAGTGCCTGATCAGCTGAGGTAGGGATGGGAGGTAGTGTTGACTATTAAAACAGAAAAACCCATTCCCCTTGTTTTAATGGGCAGTTTGTCCCCATCCCAGCAGTCATCAACCTGAAAACAGCTAACAAGAAGGAGGAAATGGTGTGATGAAGGGAAAGACATCCGGTTTCTCCACATGCTCCCCTCAGCATCTAAACTGTTTTTCAAGCTACAGGTTTAGCTCTCCTGAGGAGAACTGTCTGTGGTTTGGAGAGCTCCTCGCAACTGCTGTCCTGTCCCAGCTGTTTTTGTAGCACTTTTCAAACAAAGGCTTCCTGGGCTTTTGAAAAAGGGTCAACCCCCTTTTTAAAATTAACCCCCCCAAAAAACAGCTAACAGGCACATGGGATTGAGACAGAGATGGCTTACCTGACTACCTGCTCAAAGGAGAAGCAAAGAAAAGGGAAAATTGATCGAATCCATTGCTTCAATGGATTCAGAGATCCAGGTCTCTGAACTCAGGAACAGATCTATGCAAATGCCAAATTCTATTTCCATCAAAGACATGGCAGGTAAGGAATATTGGTTAATGTTTAAGTTTAGCAGTTGATCTGCAACATGGAGGGCTGGGCCTTCAAGATGTTTCTCTCCTTTCAGATTCACCTCTCCTGGCCACTGCACCACTCGACTGTTACAGTTAGTCCTTGACATACAACCACAATTGAGCCCCAAATTTCTGTTGCTAATCAAGACAGTTGTTAAGTGAGCTCTGCCCCCATTTTATGACTTTTCTTGCCACAGTTGTTAAGTGAATCACTGCAGTTGTTAAGTTAGTAACATGGTTGTTAAGTGAATCCCCGCTTCCCCATTGACTTTGTTGGTCAGAAGGTCACAAAAGGGGATCACATGACCCTGGGACACTACAACCGTCATAAATATGAACCAGTTGCCAAGCATCTGAATTTTGATCACATGACCATGGGAGTGCTGCAATGGTTGTAAGTGTGAAAAATGGTCATGTCACTTTTGTCAGTGCCCTTGTAAGTCACTAAATGAATGGCTGTAAGTCAAGGACTGTCTGTATTTGGGCTTACTGAGTTTCCACATTTGGAGTTGGCTTGGATATCTGGTAGACTCAGGAGGGAGTTTGGTTTGAAAGACCTGGACTCTCCTACTTCCAGAAGCAGAAGTTCCTTGGAAAAGTGTTGGTGACTGGAGATCAGAGAGCTGCCCACAGCAGCTGTAGCATCCAATAGGAGCTGGACAGAACTTGATCCTGGTCAGATCATGACTTCTGTGGGGTTGTGTCAGCAACCCCATTACTGATGATTGCATCCACAGCAAAGTTTGTGTCAGGAGAAGAGGGAAAACATGAACCACTAAAGAGGACTTTTAAGTTGGCTCAGCTGTGGGCTAAGGATGAGATGAGGCAAGGTCACAAAGACGTGGCACCTCAAAATGATTAGTAGGGCAAGTTTGTTCTATAGTTGGGAGATCTGAGAAAGAGTCCATAGTTTTGTCAGGAAATAAGTGTTTTTCAATTTTTTTTATTTATTTATTTCCCATTTCACTGATAGGGTGACTCTGGGTGGCTTTATTGTAGAAATATCAATCCAGGTTCTGGATGAATGGGAATAGAACTGAATAAAGAAAATGTGAAAGGAAATAGTATAAACAATTTCCTCATAGTTGGCAACACACTATAGTGCTAACATGATAAGAAATCTACTGAAGATAGATAAAATAATGATAAGTTTTGATAAGTACACGTGTGTAGAGAAACAAATACTCCATTGTTACTTCCGTTTAGGTACATTTTTAAACATCCACTTTCTTTTCTGTTTTTTTTTTAAATAAATCAAGGTAGCCAGCTAGCCACAACTGTCGGTCTTGCATTTTTTTATGAGCATCTATGCTTTATATTTCAGAAAAAGTGCAAGATCTTAATCAGGGATAGGTCAGCTGGGGAAGGGCCTCAATCTTAGTTTCCATCTTTCACAAAATACATTCCTTTTTTCTATGTTTCGTCAGGTTTTTTTATTTATTCTAAAAACCCTCGCCATTGGCTGTCTCAAAGAAGATGATGAGAATTATGAAGCATTATATTCATTAAAACATTGTACTACTGAAATTAAATTAAAATTTTAATGCTGATCTGCTTCTTTTACAAACAAAAACCTTAATTTGTGGGACAAGAATGAAAAAGAAACATTTGTTTTGATAAATGTGTGCTGTGCATTAACAGGATCGAGTTTTAATCAGCCAGATTTGGTGACATTTTGTTCTTGCTGGGAACAGATTGTGCTGTTCATTGAGTCACTGTTAGCAAGCCGAGCGTGAATATTAGGATGATTTTTTTTCTAACCCAAAATTCAATAATTCTCCTGCAGTTATATACCTCATATTTTTTCTCGGTGGGATGCTTTCTTCTTTATTTTGAGGTCCGGACAGTTTGGTTGATGTGCCTATGTGAAGTAACTCAGGTATGTTTCAATGAAACAGTTTGGGCCATGGAGATGATTGGATTTGCTTCACCCAAGTGAATAGCCCACTGGATTTGCCTCAGAGCAGCAATCTAGAAGGCCTCCAGTCACTTCAAGTACTATGGGAGAAAGGACCTTTCAACCTTCTCCCCCACTGTTGGATAAAGGGCTTCTAAACTGGATGTTTTCAAGATTCGGTGCCATCTCACAACCAGGGACAATATCCCTGACTCATGATGTTCTTGGTATATGTTCAGCATTTATTCAGAAAATCTACAGAAATGCTACAGGTCATCTTCCAATTGCTTTATGAGCCAATAGAACAATAGAGGAATAGAGAAGTGTTCCTCCATCTTGGCCATTTCCAGGCATATGAACTTCAAATCCCAGAATTCCACAACCAGCATAACCATTTCTGAGAATTCTGAGAGTTGGAATCTACTCACCTTGAATTTGCCAAGTTTGGGAAAATCTGACTTACATGCTAAAAACTGTCTGATGTGGAAGTCCATTATTCAGAGAATTCAAGCACCCTAACACTTCAATGAAATTCCTGGTCCAGCCTCTCAAAAGGCACTTTGTAACTGTATTTCCCTTCTTCAGCCATTTTTAAAAAGAAGAAAGACATGGAATAAAGAATGAGTTCCCATTATAGGAGGTTTACAAATGGCAAGTGACCTTGCTTGAGGGCAGAATGATCACACAATAAAAGCATCATTGAGAAATAGGGTAGGTGTTAGGCTATAAGTCAAAGAAACACTTTCTCTAAATTACTGGACTAGAATTCCCAAGAATTAGTAGCTCTGTTCAGCCAATAAGTTTGTGTATAGAATTCCACACTATCAGAGTTCCAACCCATGTGCAAACTGTGTCATGTAAGCAAAGATTTGCTGCTCTACACAACTTCTCTGTGTCCGACACTGATATTTCTCTCTTCACTGGTATGGCCAGGACACTTTGGAAAGGGAAGAGAGTACACACCACTATTGGATTCTTCAGTTCTAGGTGTGAAGATGTCACTTAATCAGGACAGTGTTTGACCTTGTTTCATGTCAAACTGGTTCTGGATAAATTCTGTGTCTGTCTCCATTTGCAAGAGTTTTAGATTAAAAACATCATTTATTAAAAGTGCTCTGGGATTAAAAGAGGCCATGATAAAGTCTGTGTTCATAGGGTCCTTCTCTTTGAGGCCCTCAGATTGCAGGAAGACCTTGTGTAAGCAAACCCTGCAAAAGACTGGAGCACGAAGCTGAAGACACCAGCCTGAAGATGACGAATGTGACTTCGGCGAAACGTCGCCAAGACACTTCTAATTTTACGCGGGAGAAAACCCGAATAACCAAAGACCTACATACAAACACCCGCGAAAAACCAAAGACCTACATACAAATGCGACTTCGTCGAAACATCGCCAAGACACTTCCAATTTTACGCGGGAGAAAACCCGAATATCCAAAGACCTACATACAAATACCCGCGAAAACCTCAGAAAACAAACAAATATATATATATATATATATATATATATATATATATATATATATATATATATATATATATATATATATATATATATAAAATTCATTTTTAAAGAAGACAGTTTGAAATCTTCATTTTATCTCCTCATTGTGAAATTGAATCACTTTGACTCTATCTGATGAGACAGAAATTGTAGCCATTTGTTTAACCATTCAATGATAGCATTTCATGAATTAGGAGAGGTGCACGCTTTATCTTCTGTACTCTTCTATTCATGAAACTCTTCAGACATCTGCAAAGCTCTTAAGATGGTGCAAACTGCCTTTAATTTGAAATGACCTTGCCCCTACTAAACATTAGGCAAATACCATTAATTCAGTCGTTCATTAATGAATTAATTTTTACTAGCGATGATCAAACTGATAGTTTTGATTCCATCATTGTGAGGAAAACTGCTCTCTTGAGCCTCTGGAGTGCTTGCTCTATTGCTTCCAATTTTGCCTCATCATCAATTACTTCATCTGTGGCATGGATGTGATGGCACTGGACATTTGGGGAAAGAAGAAGAGCAATAATGCAACTGTTTTAAACTTAAAATTCTTATGAGAATTCTTCAGATGGTTATATATCTGCCTTCAGTTGTGTATAACACAATTAATATTTGTCTTCCCCCCCCCCTTACCCACTCATCCAAACTACATAGTAACATATTTGTCTCAGTAGATCTTTGAACAGGCACTTCCCTCTTTAGAAGGATCTCTGAGGAATAAAGTGGCATCCCAGTTCTTCTGATCAGACACTGGAATGGCTACTTCACTTTACTCAATTATAGTGGTGTCATATATGCATGTCATCTTTCAAAGTTATTATTCATGAAGCAGATCAGATTATTTTTAAATTATTATAAAGAATGCTCACGGTTATAGCAACACTGTCACGATAATAGGAATGACAGGGAGCTTGCTTCCATTGCTCTGATTGTAAACAAATTAATCTGAGAATAAATATAATCCTGTGAAGAAACAATACGTAATTTAAAATAAAAATAAATAAAGAAGGAAGGAAGGAAGGAAGGAAGGAAGGAAGGAAGGAAGGAAGGAAGGAAGGAAAGGAAAGTTTCCATATGAATATTTGAATGAGTTTATCAGGTTAAAAACTATTTTGTTGTGGTTTGCAATACTGTTGTTGGTTTTTCTGCCATCTTTGCCTCCTTAATGAATTATAACTGTGCCTGAGAAAGAAGGAAGACAGAACAAAACAATATAGTCTGGATGAGAGAGAGATATATTACTGTGGTAAACAGTATCATCTTTGATACTGCACAGCTGAGCCCAAGTGTTCTTCTTAGTTCATAGTCTAGATTGCGTACACACCTCACTTTACATGTTCCTTCAGTTCTTCTCTGTTTGCAATTTGGCTTGGCAAATACACTTCGAAGGTGTTGGTGCCGGGCAGGCACTTCATATATTTCAAACATATTGTTCATGAAGTGGATCAGCTGAGTCAAAATAGATAACTTAAAAAGCAGCTAAATGTTTATAGAGAACTACTTTGTAATTCTGTTCAATTTATAGTATAGGAAGATTGATTGATTCATTCATTAATTATAGATGGACTGTTTTCCACTGCAATGTTTATTTGTGCTTAACTATCAACTTGCATATCTGGAAATAAATTTTAAATACTACACCTCAGTGTCTAGCCACCTCTTCCTTCAGGCCCTTTCTTTTGTCCCAAGGGGCTCTAAAATTTATAATTCCAATTCAGCACTAATGTAAAAATAGCATTTTCCCCTGAAACCATCGTAACAAAATTTATCTGAAGGCTTCAAGGGCAACAGAATTCTGTAACTAAATTTTTGTGAACGTTAGAATCATGTGTTTTTTTAAAATATGACAAGATGTAGTGTAGCTTATACTTGATGCATAATATCCTCAGAAAAGCGTATTTCTGTCCTTACAAAATATAATATATTATTATTGACATTTGGACACTCCACAGTGAAGAACATTGTTCAATTTAAAGCACAGCAAGCATTATTTTACACTGCCTATTCCAGGGCAGATATCTCAGAATAGATACTTCATAAAGATGGATGCATTCCCCAGACAGTTCCATTCCAGGACCTCATGTATAACTGAAGTTATGTTGGAATTACGTCCTGGGTGATTAAATATGTCAAGGGTTTCCCCAGATCTTCTTGACAATATGTTTTGATTCTCAGCGGTATCTGATCTAAATAATTGAGGGCCAGACTACATGTTTCTTTAAGTACCTATTCTTTTCTCTCCCTTTTCCCATCAAACTACCTTCCCCATTCTAATTAATTAAAATATTTTTCTCTCCTCCTGTGTTTTTGCCTCCTTCTTTTGAAGTATTACCGATCATTTATTTAAGTGACTGCTACACTTCATCCTATATTAGAAAAAGAGTACTAGTTGCTCTTTGTCTTTCCTTCAGTAATATTTTCAGTAAGTGAAAATATGTTGCTTGTTGCCGTTTATCCCAACCGCAAATAACATAATTTTTTGAATCCTATGGTTGAGGAGCTGATGGTGAGCTGTCCTGCTAGAAGCCTCTCTGATATGAAGAGAAGGACGAGGGGGGGGACATGATAGCAGTGTTCCAATGTCTCAGGGGCTGCCACAAAGAAGAGGGAGTCAAGCTATTCTCCAAAGTGCCTGAAGGCAGGACAAGAAGCAACGGATGGAAACTAACCAAGGAGAGAAGCAACCTAGAACTAAGAAGAAACTTCCTGACAGTTAGAACAATTAACCAGTGGAACAACCTGCCTCCAGAAGCGGTGAATGCTCCAACACTGGAAGTTTTTAAGAAGAGACTGGACAGCCATTTGTTTGAAATGGTATAGGGTTTCCTGCCTGAGCAGGAGGTTGGACTAGATGACCTCCAAGGTCCCTTCCATCATCATCATCATCATTATTATTATATGGCAATAACAAAAGGAAGTTCTGCTGCTGTTCCTGTCACACTTGTGGTGAGACCTAAGTCCCATCATGTTTGGTAGGGAACACATCAGTGAAGACTATGACAAGTGCCTGCTGGAGAAAAGAATATAAGTTGTCACATAAGTAAATGCAGGTAGTCCTCACCTTACAACAGTTCATTTAGTGACTGTTCAAAGTTACAATGTCACTATATATATATTGATTGATTGATTAGCCCTTGGGCCATATCAAAGTGCAAAGTTCCAGAAACAATTTATTACTGAAATTTGATAAAAACAATTTAAGATGGAATGAGATCAAATACAATTTAAAATGAAATGGGAATAAAATAGAATGAAATTGGAATGTCACTGAAAAAAGTGACTTATGACCGTTTTCACACTTACGACCGTTGCAGCCTCCCCATGGTCACGTGAACAAAATTCAGACCCTTGGCAATTGGCTCATATTTATGGCAGTTGCAGCCTGCAGGTCATGTGATCCCCTTTTGCCACGTCCTGACAAAGCAAAGCCAATGGGGAAGTCAGATTCACTTAACAACCGTGTTACTAACTTAACAAGTGCAAGGGTTCACTTAACCACTGTGGCAAGAAAGGTCGTAAAATGGGACCGAACTCACTTAACAAATGTCTCGCTTAGCAACATAAATTTGGGGCTCAGTTGCGGTCATAAATCAAGGACTACCTGTAAGTAAGACCTGGGAAGGTATTGGAGATAGCATTGTCCTTTATGCTTATAGGACCACTATAAATGAGAGAGGCAAAGGAGGGAGAGGGTCTTCACACAGTGTTCCTGGGCTTGTTTCTCATTTGGTCAATTGTCAATTAAAGGAGTTTTTGTTTGAAGAGAAAAAGGTAATTTCCCATTTCTCTCTCTCTCTCTCTCTCTCTCTCTGTCAGTCAGTCAGTCTCTGTCTGTCTCACCTCCCTCTCCCGTCCAAAATGATGCAACTTCTTAAAAGGGACATTCTGCTACTTATTCCTGCTGAATTCATAATTCCAAGAGAACATCTGGAGTGCATTTGCAAATAAAGATAAGGGAACCCAATTAGTTTTGGCCCTTGCTACTTTGACTTCTGCAGGCTCATGTTCTGCCTTAATTCTAATTCTAAAGGGAGGCACTTTTTTTTAACCTAGAACATTTTTTTATTTTAAATTGTTTTAATACTCCTTAACTAATCAGTAATCCAAATTTAAAAAAAAAATTCTCACCAAGAAATTTATAGTCACATCAATAATTTATCCTGAAGCCAGCCCTTCAGAAAGGGCATTTTAATTCAAAATACGCTTTTTTAAATCATAGAAACATAAGCAGGAAGGGCCTGCTTAGTCCATCAGTCCAATCTCCTGCTCTGTGCCAGTGTCCAAATTAAAATATCACTGACAGATGGCTGTCCAGTCTCCACATGAACACCTACACTGAAAAGCATGCCATCAGTTTGCTAGGTAATTGGTATCACCGTCAAATTGTTTTTATTGTTAGGAAGTTTCCACCCCCCTAACATTCAATCAGAATCTGCCATCCTGTAACATAAACATTATCTTATGTTCTGAACTCTGGAAGGAAGAAAGATAAGTCTTGACCTTCTTCTGTGAGACATCCTTTCAAGTATTTGAGGAGAGCTATCATTTTCCTGTTCTGTCATCTTTTCTCCAGAATAAATATACCCAGGGCCTTCAGTGTTGTTGGTTTTTAACAGGATTTAGTATCTGGGTTTCTTACTAAGGAAGTTATGCAATCAAAAAATGGGATCAGGCTACTTTGACAAGATTTGTTTGTGACAAATCCCTGCTAATTTCAGGTAATTAGACCCTTGGGGGGGTTGCTCAGGGGTTTATCTTATTATAATCATCCCTGCAATTGTCTTAAATTTCAGTGTCAGACTATTAGTAGTTTTAAAATCCATCCTCCCCTATTTGAAGACAGGGACAACATTAGCCCACCTGCATTCATCTGGCACTTCCCCAGTTCTCCACATTTCCCAAATATGATACAAAAAAGCTTCAACAGATGATCAGTAGGTTGCTTCAGAACTCCAGTATGTAATTTATCTGAGTCTGGAAAGTTAAAGTAAATAGGAATTTCCCAACCATATATTTATCAATCTCTGGCTTCAGTCCTGTCACTTCATTTTGCTGTTCACAGTTGCCTAATGGAACACATATTTCTCGGAGATTATTTAACATTCATTTTGCTGCCAAATGCATTTTGGTAAACTGTAAAAATACGAAATCAGAACTTTGATTCATATATTATTTCCCCTACATTCCTACTTCAAATGCAAATGTCTTCATACAGTATATGAAGAGAGCTAGCCTGACCAGTTTAAACTGTTACAGAGTGACTTTAAACAATCCAGCTACTTCTGCAAACTATTCTGTGTATTGTTGCAAACCGGTCCCCACACTATGTTTGGTTACTAGGTTGCAGTCAGATTCTTCTAGGACAGTGGTGGCGAACCTATGGCACGCGTGCCAGAGGCGGCACTCAGAGCCCTCTCTGTGGGCATCCGCGCCATTGCCCCAACAGAGTTCGCCAGAGTAGTGAGCACGTGGCGTTTGGAAGTGACAGGGCAGGAAGTGAGCGAGCAGGTGACATTGGCTCCCCCGGGGATGCCCCGGAGATGGCGAGGGACTGGCCTCGGCCATGCTCACCCAGTTTGCCGTGACCACTGCAGCTGCGCCCACCCAGTGGGCCACGCCCCCCGCCCCCCACCCCTGAGGGCACCACAATGCTGATGCAGCCCTGGCACTTTGCGATAAATAAGTGGGTTTGGGGTTCCAGTTTGGGCACTCGGTCTCTAAAAGGTTTGCCATCACTATTCTAGGAGTTTTTGATTTGCTGTAGAAGTGAAAGACATGATGATAAATTGAAACGTAATGCTTCCTTCAAGTTGAATTTGATCCCTCATGACTTCATCAACTTACCCATGTAGAGTAATATAGTTCTCTTGCCACAGGATGAAAGGAAGACTGCTCTTCCAGGTTGCTTGCTTTGACTTCCCAGTCTAGTTTCCAGTCTTGGAAGTTTCTTACCTGCTGAAGTAACATATAATACCCAGAAATTAGCTTGCTAAGGAAAATAATGGCGTAGAAGTAAACTAAACAGTGGGGATCGATATCTTGGCAAGTAGAACACATAAAGGAATTGTCAAGGGGAGAAATTGCCTGCAGAAAGAATTTCAAACAAATTCCATTTGTTGTTGGAAGGGAAGTACAATGTAAGAGAAAAAGAGGCCAAACATCTCCTTGGAAGTTATTTTCCTGGGTGTACTGGGAAATGAATCCTTAGCTACCATCACAGGGATGCCATATCTGCCAATTGCCCAAATTTAATCAGACAGTCATGCTATCAGGTGTGTCGCCTGGAAAATCCATCCTGGTAACCATCCATGCTAGTGCCTCAGATTGTGCATTGTTGCGGTGGAACTAGTTTCAGACCAAGAATAGCAATGGTCAACAACCATATAAGGAATCTGGGCATCAAAACCCACCTACTCACCTGCTTCCTAATGGAAATCTCAGGGTTGCTAAACTTCTTTAGATCTTCCTCCTGATTGAGGCACATCATACATTGCTTCAATACTAGTACCAGACATTGAAACAAATGGTTTGAAAAATTCTCTGTTCAAAGAAAAAAACTGGAGAGAGGATGGGAATGGCCATCAGGAGGCCGCATTTCAGAATTGGTGGCCAAGAGATACCAGAAGATACAGCGTAGTCAGTGGATTAAATGGTGTACAGGAAGTAAGACCCTTTTCTAGAATTCAGTATTTTTCAAAAATACATAAAATGCTAAAGGGAGGCACTTTTTTTTAACCTAGAACATTTTTTAATTTTAAATTGTTTTAATACTCCTTAACTAATCAGTAATCCAATTTTTTTTTTTAAAAAAAAAGTATTCCCAAGGGGTTCCTTTTATTTTGCATAGACACAGCTATCTTACACAGCCATCCAGAAAAGGGGAGATGTGCTTTTTGTGAAGCATGTGAGTGTGACTTCTTGATCTCCCAAGATGGGATTCATCCCACTATAAAGAAACAAATATGGAGAACAAAAATTAAAATCTTCCCAAGAACAGATGAGCCTTTGGTCCAATCCACAGAGCCCAGTTATAGAGCAATAAATGCAGAATTCCTTGTTCAGTTTTTTTTAAACTGCAGGATAAATCACTCTTTGTTGCTAATGACAGCTTGAGGAAATTGATAGGTAAACTGACAGAAAAATGTCTAAGAAATATGCATGCAGATGCATTAAAAAGAGTCACAAAAACACTGCTTTCAAGTACCACCCAAAACCAATTAAAAATTATGATGATTAAAAAAATGAAAAACTTTTTGCTGAGTACAGGTGGCAGTTCTGACAAAGATCTTTTTTTGACACAGCCCCAATTATTTTCAACTGGTTGCCTACATTTACATAACATGCTTAATCAGATCAACAACAGCTGATTCATTTGCCCAAATATGATTAACTGTGTTGGCTAATAATGTTTAGCAATGCGTATGTATTTGAACCAAAAATAAGGTAATTTAATAGCCAGATTAAATGTATATAGTAAGAATTTATTGGTTTGGGCAGAGGTAAATACTGCTTCAATCCAGTTGCTAATGTCATTTGCCTCTCCCCTTTCAGAAACAAGCATGTGTGCTGGAAGGAAAAGCAGTAACAAAGATTAATAGATGCAATATTACACATTAAACAGACATCTATTTATTTCTGATTTTGACACTGACAAATATGATCGCTGTTCTTGGGAAGAACAGAAAGCATCTGTGACATGCAGCCCAGGTTGTGCTGAATTTTTTTTTCAATTTACATTTTGATAGGAGCTAACCAAATACACAGTTCCTGCATCAGCATGTCACTTATCCTTTGATACTTGTACTTCTCTAAATCTTCGTCATACAGTTCCTTGAGCAACCTGCCTCTGTGTGTGTTTGTATGTTAAAGAAAAGCACACAAAATGCACACATGTATTAAAAAAAAACTATAAAAAGTGTGATGTAAAACAAGTGTTTTGCAAAGTAAACACATATTAAGCAGAAATGCCATATAAAATGTTCATGTAAGGCAAAAATGTATGAACATGCAGGTGAATTTCGCACATATACACGTAAGATAAAAATGATCAAAAAGCACATATAAGCTGGCACAATTAACTTTTAAATAAAAATTCCTCTCTTATTGTTATGTTTCTTTTTAGTATCTAGTAGAGATTACTTTTATCAGTAATGCTATAGCATCACAACAGTATAACATTTGCTTTTTAAATAAAGGTCTTCTGGTTTTAAATTTGGCAGGAAGTTAAAAGGAGATGAGAGTAGAGGGGAGGCGAAGTAGAGAGAGGAGAGGGGTGGAATGGTATAGACTCTCCTGCTCGAATAGGGGTTGGACTATATGACCTCCAAGGTCCCTTCCAACTCTGTTATTCTATGTGCTTTCTATGTGAGAAGGGAGAGGGGGACAGGAGAGAGGAGAGGAGGGGAGAGGAGAGGAGAGGAGAGGAGAGGAGGAGAGGAGAGAAAATTGCTTTTTTTTTCTGTGAGCTTCCTATTTTTCTTTGCATTTCCCCTCCCCTTCTTTTTTTTTTAAAAAAAGAAATAAGCCTGTCAGAAACTTCTACTGTATTCACAGAGCAAATAGTATTTCACACATATTGTATGCATAACTCTAGATGAGATGGGCAGCACACAAGTCTAACAAACAAGCAAATAAACAAATAAATAAGTAAAATATTGGGCACTTCAATCTTCCTGTCATGTTCACCATGCTTTTCCCTAAGAATAGTGTGAATTCAACCTACAGTTATCTTCACTGCTGCCTTCAAAACAGTGGGAAAACATAAACCAATCAATGCCTCCTCCAGCTGACCAATCAGACAATGCAAAAATAGTACCGAGTTTGTTCAACTGGTGAAGTAAATTGACTAATGAAACACAAAGGTCTGGCATGGATTTGGACTGACCAAATACTTTGAGTGGAAGTACCCTAAGTAAACATCTACAGGATTAGTGTGAAAATAACCAAAGACTCAATTACACCCGTTACATGGTCAGCATGGAAGACACCCTTTCAGGGAACAGTATGGAATCAAGGAAGAATTCAGGGATTAGGATTAGGTGAGATTATCAGGCAGGACTGAATGGAAGGGGTCAGGTACTTCATGGGAATGTACCCCAGATACCACAGTCTCCACTTCCCAAGTTGTACTGCTACCACGTTTTACAAAAGCTGTTGTAGAACACCATTGGCTTGAGTCAATGCTGTTGCGAAATTTTATAGCATCACTGAAGTAACATAGACTAAATCTTCCTTAGATAACTACCTGATTTTGCCAAAGCTTAAATAAAATGGGCTTTTGAAGGACATGTGAACTATTATTTTTAATTAGCTGCTCTAATCTCAAAAAAGGAAAAAAAAATCTCATTTTATGACTCCTTCATTTGCAAAGACTGATAGACAATGTGTGTATCTGTGTAGGAGCCTTCTCTGGCCTGCTTACCTAAATCTTGCCATTGTAGAGGATGATATCCCTTTATTTTACCTAAGGATCTGTCTTCTTGGCAGGAAAATTTATTTGTCCAAAAAAAATTCATTAGCTCAAGATAAAAATCACATATGAGATAAAGAAGCTTTTTTCTGTTAAAAAAAAGAGCACAGATTCAGAACCAATTAGGCTAATGATTTCTGTGTTCATGTAGCAAAGTAGATAGATTAGATATGTTGTTGCTTGATCTTGGATGGGCAGAACATTTCATCCATTTATATGCTCAGGGGCTCAATGAATATTTATCTTCAAAGTTTATTGTTTTTCTACCAAAAATAAAGCCTCAATTCCTGCCTGCAGCCAGTGGAAGGATGTGGCCTGCAAAATTTGTTCCCAATTGATTCCAGAATTGATTTGCAGTCATGGAATTTGCCAAGTTTTCTGAATACCATTTAGCCATGAGGCATTCCATAGACCAAGTGGTGGGATCACATCCCAATTTCAAGGATTGAGCCATGCAGGGAGAAGATTGTTTTTCACTGGATATGATCTCCATGGCAGAAAGTGATGGTCTCATTGGGCTACATGTTGAGTTGAAACAGTATTCATTATCACAACTTCTTGGAATGACCACCAAGAAGGATAGCATGACAGGGGTTTTGTTGTTGTTTAGTCACTAAATCATGTTTGATTCTTCACGACCATGGACCACTGTCTCCAAGAGTTCACCTAAATTCGTGTTCATTGCATCAATGATACTATTTGACCCTCTCATCCTCTGTTGTCCCCTTCTCCTTTTGCCTTCAGTCTTTCCCAACATCAGGATCTTTTCCAATGAGTCCTCTCTTCTCATTAGGTGGCTAAAGTATTTGAGTTTCAGCTTCAGTATCTGCCTTTCCAAAGAACAGTCAGGGTTGACTTCCTTTAAGAGACAGGGAGTTTAGCAAAGTCATAGAATTGTTTTGGTTCATGGACTAAAGCTGGAAGTAATTGAGAACAGTGATATCTACAGATGGGGATAGTGGGCAGCAAATAATGAAAGCAGCGTTGTGCTGACCTGACACAAGCTTTGTCCCTTTTCTATATGTCATGAACACATCTAAAGGGGCAGAGTTTATATCAACTACCTTAAAACTTCCCCTCAAAAATGTACTTTCTATTTTTCTAATTGCTGTGATGGACATGATCGTGACTGCCCACTTGAAGCAGGTAACATGTTATCATCTCTCATTCCATATTCAGAAACTAGCTAGATCGGCATTGAATGTTTCTTTGATGCTGGGAATTCAAAAACATTCTCCACTGCATCAGAAGGTGACAAACCACTGTAGGCTTTGGAGGATAGTCTGCACACATTCATCTCTCCTCCAACATGTTGCAGTTGCATCTTGGTATTTTCTGGTGGCTCCTGGTTTGCCTCATTCTACTATACTTTTACACAGTGTTACCAAACACATTTGCCTTTCAATGTGCAGTCATAGGATAGTAGAATATATATGTTTGATGTCTTCTTTCAAACATCCATCCTTGTTCTCCACTGTTTCCTTCAGAGAAATTATTTCTTATTGATTTGCTCATTGGCGCTTTGACAGCTGAACGCCAAATTTCTTAAAATGGCATTTGAACCCTAAGCTGTTACCCTAAAGGATGGATACTACTATAATATTCTTTCACTTTGAATTTTTCAAGCAGCTAGAGAAGCCAGTTTGATAGTGGGCCCCAGGAAGTTATTTTTTCAGGGAATGTTTTATCTCCATTTAGCACATAAAGAATGAAAAATGTTGTGTTCTGTTCCCTGAAGAATGGGAACAATAAGGTTGCAATACTCGAAGGCCCCCAAAGGGTATTTGGGACAGCTGCTTTGTACAGTAGAAGAGCTAAAAGTAATAGTTTAGCTCCTGGGGACTTGACATCCCAAAGGTAGAATATAAAGCGTCTGATGAGAAAGTTATGGTTCAGATAAAGGTTACAAAAATAACAGCAACCATCCTAAACCCATCTTAAAGATTTACAAGAAAACCTTTTGCAGTGTGTGGGCCTTGACCTGCAGGAACTGTAAATTTTCTTCCCATTGCACCATTGAAGAAAACAGCCTTGGATCCTTAAATCAATTTCATTCCTACATTTGGGATTTGACTTTCAAAGTTGAGAGGAGAGGAAAGAGCTGTCAGGGGAAGGCACAATTAAAGCAATCCTGGTACTGCTTTCCTTTTTCATCTGCAGGCATGTACAGCTATTAAAACAGTCTTTGATTGCAACTCTTAAACAACAGCTAATTAAGCCAGATTCTTTCTCCCTGCTCTCCTGCCTTCTTTATCTGACTTTGCGAGAAGCTGTAGTAAAGCAATAATCCAAAAAGTTTGATTTATATCGCTGATCTGGTCAAGCATTTTAAAATTAACCATGTCTCTATTGGATAAGTGTGCCACCTATAGCCTAAGTCTAAAATTCTTAGCTAGAGTTAAGTATAAAGTTCATTGTGCCGGCTCTCTTTCAAGCTGGCAAATTGAGGTCTTCTTCTTCCTTCAGCTGCTTACAGAAATTATCTGTGTTAAGTAGATGTAGCCCTTGATGCTGCTTTTCTTCCTTCTTTGGGGGGGAGGGGTCTTCTTTGAATCCTCACTCAATTCACTTTCAAAATCTTATTTTTAACAGTCATTTTGTCTAGAATCCATTTTGCTTTGTCAGCCTTCTCTCTTTTTTGCTGCACACAAGTTGTTCTTCTTAAGTTTCCCCGTTCTCCTCTTCCTTGCCAGCAGCTCTCCTTTTTTTTCCCTATGGGAAAGTTATTGTCTTTGAGAAAGTATTCTATTTCATCTGTTATCAACTCCTCCTCCCCCCCAATACTTTTGAAAGATCCATATGGCACAAGCGCAAACAGTCCTGGACTACTGTATGCTGTCCACTAAGTTCCTTCAGTTGTTCCCTATAGGGGTTCATTTGTAGACACTGTCATCCAGGTCACCACCGAACTTACTCCAGCTTCTCCATGGATGCAATGCTCCTGTTAAGAGCCGTGGTGGTGCAGTGGTTAGAATGTAGTATTGCAGGCTGACTCTGCCCACAGCTGGAGTTCAATCCTGACCGGCTAAATTTGACTCAGCCTTCAATCCTACTGATGAGGACCCAGATTTTGGGGGGCAATATGCTGACTCGGTAAACTGCTTAGAGAGGGCTGTAAAGCACTGTGAAGCGGTATATAAGTCTAAGTGCTACTGCTATTAATTAATTTATTTATTTATTTATTTATTTAATTGAATTTTTACCCCGCCCTTCTCCTTACGGACTCAGGGCGGCTGACAGCCTGATAAAAACAAATACAAAAAATACCCCAATACTATCGTTAAAAACATAATTAAAATGAAATATTAGATTTGGCCTTTGATTAATTTAAAATTGATTTTTAAAAACCCCGCTAAAAATTTCCCCTTAGGCCAGTCCTGCTAGTTGAAATAGCCATGTCTTAAGGGCGCGGCGGAAGGAAGGGAGATCCGGGATCACCCGGATCTCTGGGGGTAGTTCGTTCCAGAGGGTGGGAGCTCCCACCGAGAAGGCCCTCCCCCTGGGAGTCGCCAGCCGGCACTGTCTGGCTGACGGCA
>NW_015386760.1:530486-558984 GCF_001527695.2 Protobothrops mucrosquamatus
GGGTGGAGTAGTAATTGGACCTCGCCACCCTCATTGCCACAAGGTAGGATCTAACATGCATCCTTACCTGTGTTCGGTCGGATTCGGTTCGGGTAGCCCTCCAACTGCTCTCTAGGCGTCTTTTCCGGCGCTTCATCTCTCTCAGCTCCTCGGTAAACCAAGGGGCTTGTTGAGATCTGCGTCGGGTCAGAGGCCGCAATGGCACGACTCGGTCCAGTGCTGCGGCTGCGGCCACATCCCAGGCCGCCGCCAGATCTTCAGCCGAGTCGTGGACTAGATCCTCCGGATATGGCCCAAGCTCCGTCAGGAACCTCTCTGGGTCCATCAGGCGCCTGGGACGGAACCATCTCTGCGGTTCCGTCTCCCTGCGGCGGGGGGAAGCGGTCCGGAAGTCCTCCTAAGGAGTGAATGATCTGACCATGACAGGGGCTCTATGACTATCTCCCCCATTTCCAGATCATTCTGCCACTGGCCAGAGACAAAAACTAGATCTAGTGTATGTCCTCCCGTGTGAGGGGGGCATGAACTAATTGGGTCAAGTCCAAGGTCGTCATGGAGGCCAAGAACTCCCGAGCCGCCGCCGCCGTTTCGCCCGCAGATGGCAGATTGAGATCCCCCATGACTATAAGTCTAGGGGTCTCCACCGCCACCCCGGCTATTACGTCAGCCAACTCAGGCAGGGCCGTTGATACATAGCAGGGGGCCAGGTATATAATCAACAGGCCCACTTGTACCCCTTGCCCCCACTTCACAAGGAGGGACTCTGCACCATCTATCTGAGGCACAGTGGTCTCCCTCGGACAAAGGCTCTCCCTTATAATGACCGCTACCCCACCGCCCCTACCCCGGGCTCTCGGCTGATGGAATGCCTGGAAACCCGGTGGGCATAGATCAACAAGGGGAACTCCCCTTTCCATGCCCAGCCAGGTCTCGGTGATACCTGCCAGGTCCGCTCCCCCCTCATGAATAAGCTCTTGAATGAGGGGGGCCTTATTTACCACGGACCTGGCGTTGCATAGCATCAGCCGATGATCTCTAAATTCTAAGTTCAGAACATGTTTTCTGCTCTTGGTATATGTTGGGAATACTGAGTGGAAAGAATGGAAAATTTCTTGTGGCTGATTGGAGAAGACAATTCCAAAAAGAAAAAAAAGACATAACTCCTTTATTTTGTAGGAAAATATATAACCTAAATTTTGAAGCCTTTGCTGACACAAGACACTGGTAGAAGCCAAGGGAAGACAGTGCCGACAAAATGTTTCAAATTTCTTTGGACCATGGGTTTTGACCAATGCATCTTTTTTTCATATCTGTCAGCGAGATAAAATTAACACAGATGCATTTCATTCTTGGTTCTGCCATTTGGCATCCTCTTCCAAGATTTCTTGCACCGATTAAGAAACATATCATCCAAGGTTGCCAATCTCCCATTTTAAGAAGGCTCAATTTGGGTAATCCTCACATAATTTTAATTTCAGTCTTGGACAGATCTGAAGTTGCAGAGATGTCAGCTGAAGAGATAGAGTCACGGTGTCATGGTTCTGATAGATCAGGGCTTTTCAACCTTTTCACCCATTGTACCACTTTTAGGATATGGCAACATCCGAGTACCACCAGTCGCCTAGCAAGGCGTCAAAAACTTGATGATTGAAAAAAAAAGGAAAAAAAGTGATAAAGTACAGGTAGTCCTCGACTTACAAAGTTCGCTTAGTGACTGTTCGAAGTTACAATGGCACTAAAAAAAGTGCCCCCCAAGCCACAGCCGAGCAAGACCCCTGCCTGCCCACCCGGCGGCGCTCTTCCTCCTGTCCAAGGTTTTCATTGTTGTGAGCATTTCTGTTGAGGATTNGAAATCCATCCTAAGGAGTGCATGATCTGACCATGACAAGGGCTCTATAACTATCTCCCCCATTTCCAGATCATTCTGCCACTGGCCAGAGACAAAAATTAGATCTAGTGTATGTCCTCCCGTGTGAGTGGGGGCATGAACTAATTGGGTCAAGTCCAAGGTCGTCATGGAGGCCAAGAACTCCCGAGTTGCCGCCGACATTTCGCCCGCAGATGGCAGATTGAGATCCCCCATGACTATAAGTCTGGGGGTCTCCACCGCCACCCCGGCTATTACGTCAGCCAATTCAGGCAGGGCCGTTGATACATAGCAGGGGGCCAGGTATATAATCAACAGGCCCACTTGTACCCCTTGTCCCCACTTCACAAGGAGGGACTCTGCACCGTCTATCTGAGGCACAGTGGTCTCCCTCGGACATAGGCTCTCCCTTATAATGACCACTACCCCACCGCCCCTGCCCCGGGCCCTCGGTTGATGGAATGCCTGGAAACCCGGCGGGCATAGATCAACAAGGGGAACTCCCCCTTCCATGCCCAGCCAGGTCTCGGTGATACCTGCCAGGTCCGCTCCCCCCTCTTGAATAAGTTCTTGAATGAGGGGGGCCTTATTTACCACGGACCTGGCGTTGCATAACATCAGCCGATGATCCCGGGCCCGAGGATCTGAAGTCCCTGGAAGCCAAGTAGAGCCCTGAGGATCGGAGCACCCACAAGCTTGTAAGCAGCGTGTGCGTGCTCCCAAAACCCGATATGGTCCTCTGCTCCCGCCATATCTGCCCCTCCCACTGACCGTACTAATCACACCACCCTCTATTAACCCCCAGTCTCCTCCCTCACCGTTCCGCGCCCCCCAGACTGGACTGGCCTTGGCCTCAGAGAGGGCTCCCCCAAGTCCCCTCGGGCCAACCCCGAACCCCCTAAAAACCCCAAACCCCTTAAAAATTTACTAAAACACCCCTTTAAAAAGACCCTCAGTTTCAACTTCTTTTGATCTCTTTTAGCTGCATACCACCTCTCGGGGCTCCACATCCCGTCATTGAGGCAGGCCCTTGGGATTGAATTGGGCCACACCTGCGCGAGGGGGGAATCGCGCAGGGCCAGCAGTTCTGTCCTGAGGTACATCCCAGTCAGCCACAAAGTCCAGCAGCAGAAAAGCCCAAAAAAGGGGGGGGGGGAAACAGTCCTCCTAAACGTTAGTCCAGTTTAGTTCAGTTCAGGGGGCTGAGACAGATGGAAAGGTGGGACAGGGAGTGGCAACAACAGATGTCCTTGTCGTTCGTTGTCCTCCTGGCAATGAGGTGGAGTGGTGGGAATGGTGGTGGTGGGAATGGTGGTGGGGGGGGGGTGGGGAGGCAGATTAAACAGCCCCTCTCCTCCTCCACCAAATCAAGACTGCATTTGCTTTTTTACAATGTAACATTGCTCTGCAATGATATTTGCTCATGTTCACCGACCTCCCATTAGGACATCTACATCTTTGTATATGTGCTGTTGCCAAACAGCAGCCTCCTAGTTATGTAGCTACGGATTTGACTTTTCCTATGTACAGATGTACAGTTTCCATCAAGGAGCATCATCCTTTTGGATTTGTCAGTGTTCAAGCATCTTGAATTCATTTGGAGTAGGGTAGATTATTTCCCAAGCTTGGTGTCATCAATACATTTAGTAGGCATCCCTCTAATTTCATTCACTTGGTTATTTATAAAGCTATCAAATAGCACAATGCCAAGGATATAACTCCAAGGGACCTAACTTTAAAATTCCCTCCAAGTCAATACAGAATAATTTACAAGCACCTTCTGGATGTGATGTTCAGTTAACAATTTGACTGGCTCCTGGCAATGGTAGCAATTTTTTTCTAAGTGTTTGCAATCTGTTCTGGTATCTGACCAATAAAATACATGAAAGGTAACTGATCTGTAGTTTCATGGCTCCTTCTATTTCCCCTTTTTGAATATTGGAACTATATTAGTATATTTGTGTTTTTCAGTCTTCAGGCTCCTCATTAGTTCACCGTCATTTTCAAATGATTACAGTCAATGATTCTCCTGCCAGTGGTGTGTCATTTCCCAGGCCCTGGAGAATAGAATATAATCCAGGTAGTAGTATAGGTTCTTATTGTATCTTTATTCATTTTAAGCTTTGATTGCATCTTTCCTCAGTCATAGTATGAAAGGTTCCCTCCTTTTTCTGAGATGCTTCCAGGAAGACTTCCATATTCAGGTATTTGATTTTCTTCACTGGCATATGGCTAGCTTATATTCAAAGCTGCTCCTACATCTTTTTGTTAAGGTGCTTGTCTTTGAACATACAACATCTTTCAAGCTCTGAGTTCCAGTAATGACTCTCATCATACCAGTTTCTTAGATACTGATCAGATTTCGTTTGCTTTGTCATGATAGGATTTCTAAAGCAGGGGCCTGCAACCTTGACAACTTTAAGACTTGTGGACTTCAACTCCCAGAATTCCTCAGCCAGACCCCTGTTCTAAAGAGCTTTTCTTGCCTCTTCTTTCCTCCATGTGGTTTCCTTAACTCAAAATATTTTCCAGAGTGTGGTCGTTCTCTGAATACCAAAACAGAAGCAGCTCACAGGGATGTTGCCCATACTAGATTCAAATGACCCCTCCCCATATTGGATCCAAATACTGCATATTGCATTGTAAACATATGTTTACGATATTATATGTTTATGATATCTTTCAAGAGAGTAATAAAATTGAAATGGAAATGGGCTGGTCACATAGCAAGAAGAACTGATGGCAGCTGGACTAAGGCAGTCACAGAACGGAGTCCACTTGATAAAAAGCATCCACAAAGGAGACCTAAAAAGGATGGAGCGATGACATCAGAAAGTATTGCGGACCCAACTGGCAAAAAAAAGCTCAGGACCATATTGGTTGGAAACATGTGGAAGAGGCCTTCATCCTGTAGTGAATAGACAATGGCTAGAATGATGATGATGATGACAACTTCATATGTTATAGATTCTGCTTTATTTTTAATTTCATTCAGCCTTCTCCTTTCAATCTGTCTTGCACAAAGCCATAAACGAGTTGTCTCTCATTATTTTTTAACAAATAAAAGCAGAAGGTGTGTGGGTGACCTTCCTTGTTTCTGTAGGATCAGCAGAAGGTGTGAAAAGAAACATGCAAAGTACATATTAAAAACAGAGAGACAACAAAAATTTGTGACAGTCATCTAGGATCTACAATGCCAGGTTATTTTGTGATAGAAGGATGGAGATGCACATGATTTATGCAGGCTTTAAAGACTCCTACTCATCCCAACTAGACATTAGATAAGTAAAGAATTCGCTACAGTTTTTGATTCTTTTTCCCCCCCTGAATGTGAAAACTGAAGATTATAAAGAGATTCTATTACAAAGGCACACAAAGCCCTACCTCATGCGTAAGGTCTGACTTAATGTGAGCTGTAATTGTTACAACTAAGCAGTTTCATGTCTTGTGCTGTGACACTGCTTCCCTATCTTACCCATCACACACTCATCTTGGCAATCCTAGTTTTCAAAATCTCACCTAGCAGTTGTAGTTTACAGATTTTTTGTTAAAATTTCAGTTAATTACAACTGGAGCAAAAGAACTTAGAGGCATAAGTACATCTCCTCAAAAGGAAATTCCAGTTGATGTATAGGGCTGCATCCTCACCACCATCATTTATACCATAGTTATCCCCAAAATTAGAGAAATGTAATATGGGAGCTGATCTTGAAGATCACCAACTAACTTCAGTTAGCTCAAATGATTGCCATTTGTATTTTGACTAGGACAAACCAGTCAAGAATATGTTACCGGTAGTCCTCAACTTATTTTCCAAAACAACAGAAGGCAAGACAAGAAACAATGGATGGAAACTAATCAAGGAGAGAAACAACCTAGAATTAAGAAGAAACTTCCTAACAGTGAGGACAATTAACCAGTGGAACAGCTTTTGCCTTCAGAAGTTGTGAATGCTCCAACACTGAAAGTTTTTAAGAAGAGATTGGACAATCATTTGTCTGAAATGGTATAGGGTCTCCTGCTTGAGCAGGGACCAAACTAGAAGACCTCCAAGGTCTCTTCCAGCTCTATTCTGATTATTATTAACAGCCATTCATTTAATGACTGTTCGAAGTTACAACAGTTTTCACACATTTATGACTAATGCAGCAGCCCCATGGTCAAGTGATAAAAATTTGGACGTTTGGTAACTGGCATGTATTTGTGACACAATCATCATTTGTGACCTTCCCAGCTGACTTCCGACAAGCAAAGTCAATGGGGGAGAGCCATATTTGCTTAAAGGATGCATGATTCACTTAACAAGTACAGTGTTTGCCTAACAACTGTGCCCAAAAGATCGTAAACTGGGGCAAAACCCACTTTGCAACTGCTTTGCTTAGCAATGGAAATTTTGGGCTCAATTTTATTTATTTATTTAGAAAATGTATATTGCCCACACAATTTATAGAGCTGCACATGGCGACTCAAGGTGACTTACAAGGCATAAAAGCACAATATAAAAGAAATAAAAATAAAAGTAATAAAAATAATAAAATAATAACTCCCCACCTCTCCACCCCAGTGACAGCACACATTCATACCAGCCATTTAATGGGCTCCCTCCTGCTCTGGGTTCCCCAGGCCCACTGTCAGAACCACGTCTTCAGGGCCTTCCGAAAGAGTGTCAGAGTGGGGGCCAATCTAATTTCCGCAGGGATGATGTTCCATAGAGAGGGAGCCACCACAGAGAACGCCCTTCTTCTGGGTCCTGTCAAGTGTATCTCCTTAGGGGATGGGACCCACAACGTTCCTTGCCTCCCCGTTCTAGTGGGAGACACTGCAACCATCATAAAACATGAGCCAGTTGCCAAACATCTGAATTTTGGTCATGTGACCATGGGGATATTGCAATGGTCCTAAGTGTGAAAAACAGTCATGTCACTTTTTTTCCAGAGCCATGGTAACTTTGAACGGTCACTAAATGAACTGTTGTAAGTTAAGGACTACCTGTGCTCAGTACAGGTTTTGTCGTCTACATTTCATAATTCCTTTTTTTTTTTTGTCAAATAGCCATTTCTTTTCTATAAGCCTGGTTGCTTCTTTTTATTTTCTGCAGCTATTTGAATTTCCTGCCATCAGCCTTCACTCCTGCATCTTTTGCAGATATTTATGTATGTATGTATGTATGTATGTATGTATGTATGTATGTATAATATACTGAATCTTCTTTCTCTTTCATTTTCAATCTATCCATTTCTGCACGGTCTAAATTTTTTTTAATTAACTCTTCCTCTGTTGGTAAATCTTCATTTTTCTAATGTTGAGCGAATACAATTCTGGCTGCAGTTAATACATGTAAAATTAGATATATACACACTTTCTCATAGTTTCCTACAATTATCCCGTACTTTCTGATAATATACCAATTTGGTAAGTGACCAGAGGAAAAAAGGCCTTCCAACATCTTGCAATTTTTGCACGTGCAGCTATAGCTACCTGCGATTCATAACAAAAATCACGCTTCTTCTTTCTGGCTGAGAGGTACTGTACTTTCTCAAGTATAAATAGAATGGGCAAGGGACATTTTATAGAGCTGTGATTTCCTTAAGTCTCTGTACATCCACAGGGAAGAGCAATTTGGTGGATGCACCAAGATGGCAGGATAATGGATTTGTCTGACAGAATGATGAGTGAAAGAAAGAAGTAATTACCATTAATGTGTTTCAATTATGGCTTGTCTTGCTTTGCTTTGCTTTCCTTCCCTCCACTCCTCCTCCTGCCCCCCAGAAACTAAATTTCTTTTTAAAAGAAAGCAGTGGCCACAAAATCACCACTACAGACAGGAATCCCTCCTAGCTATCAGCAAATGAGCAGTAATGACCTTATTATACCAAGAGAGGGGTGATTGGGTTCTTCTCAGCAAACACAGGAAGTGCTTGTTTGTTTCAGGAGCAACTTCTTCCTTCCCAAAAGCCACTGTTGAACTCTGCTTCCAACCTTGTAAGCATGGTCATACTTTCTTCTGGTTCCTATTCAGCTTTCAAAGGCCTTGCAGGAATTTTGTCATGGATCAGTGGCACCTTCCAGCAGGGAATAAGGTCAATGGACAGCCTTAATACACAGGAAGGCAGGTCCTATTAGAAAAGGGAAATGTTTTCAAATCCTTCAGATCTGGAGCAGCTAAAAATAAACGAATGAGCCTTAAATTAACTCCTTTGCTTTGCTGAGACAGTGTTGAAGGGAAAAGTACTTTTTTAAAAAAAATATCTGGGAAAGAACAAAGGGTAAATAAAACTTAGATGAGGCAGTTCAAACGATGGGCTTTCCTGATTGCTAAAATCTTGCGGGTTGTGTGTGAGTGGTAAAAAGGGTGTGTGTTTTTTTAATCACAACTACACTGGGCCACCAGAAAGGATGGTCTTCCAATGGGTCTCATGTTTCCAGAGTCACATTTCCACATTGCAAACTGTTTGTTTGTTTTGACAGTTTCTCCTGAGATGCAATAGAATGTGGTGACAGGGCAAAAGCTTCTTTGAACCTGAAACCACCCAAAAATGTGGACTGCTGTCAGTGGGACCACAGTGGTCCGGCACACCAAGATGAAGGAGGGAGAGAGGCTTTTCAAATATCTGAAGGGGTGCCACACAGAAGGTCAAGACCTCTCCTGCATCCTTCTAGAAGGCAGGACATGGAATAATAGTTATAAATTACAGGAAGGCAGATTTAGGTTGAACATAAGGAAAACAAACTTAATGCCAAAAACAGTTCAATGGTAAAACCAATTTCCTAGGGGGCTAATGATCTCCCCTTCATTAGAAGTCACGGAGCAGAAGATAGGCAGCCATCTGTCAAGGATATTTTGATTTAAATGCCTACAAGAATGAGGAATTAGACCTGAAACACCAATAGGTTCCTTCCAGGAGTGTACGATTCTCCTTCAATTCTATATGACACACTATGGTTGAGTTTTTGTCTTTTTATTTCTGTTCTCTTTTTATTACGGATTATTAACTTTAAGGATACTTAGTAAAACAAACATTTTTGCGTTACGACTATTTCTTCATCTATTCTATTTTCTCTTTTGATGTATTTTAGTAGGTAACAAATACCTGGAGGATTTGTTTTCTGGCACGACTCCTTGCTTCCCTCACGTGTTCTGTGTACCTGATATACTAAGTGCAGGTAGAAAATAAGAGGTATCCACAGCTACACAGCAGTATACTGTATATCCTTTGGAGAAGCTTTACAATTCAACAGTCTCATCATCAGGCCTGTTAATTAACACTGCGCAGCTCAGTTATGAGTATACCTAAGAAGACGTCATGCTCACAGTAATATATATTTAATGCATTGCCTGTTTATTTGTTTGAACTCTCTGAGATGTCATAAAATTAGGACATAAAACAACGTAGTACAAATTAAAGACCACCGTGAAGAAAACTTTCATCTTATTGGTCCTTTCTCAGTCAAGCCGTAAAAGAAAAAAGGAAGCCAGAATGTTTCAGCACAGAGGCAAACAAATTGCAGGCATCAATTTTTTTCCCTCTTTCAACAAAAATGTCCGCAGAGTATAGTAAAAAATATATATGTTGAGATGGAGGCCATAAGGGTGCAATGTGTGATAACGCATAAAAAATGAGTGGAGCTTCAATCACATTTAGAAGTATTTCTCATTAAACATAAAAATGATCTGAGTTGTAGACAACAGATGTTAGCAGTTCAGTGACGGAGACGGGTGATCTTATGAAATCTACTGCTGAGCCCAAAGCACATTTACTTCACAGAGGACAATCCTCTGTTGGAGGAGTTTCTGTTTTTTTCCAATTTGATGAAGAAAAAAACAGCAGGAAATAACATTTCAGGCTGCAATATTTTGCTATCCAGCTTCCCAACTACACAATAAGATGCGCAGTGGTTTTAATTTCTAGTAATGATAGGATTACGTTTATTGGTCTGTATTCCACTATTTATGTTTTCATTTGTAGGTCGTACTGAACGGTACTATTCTGAGCTGAAATTTGAAGTTAATCAATTGAAACGGAAACTTAAAACAATTTTAAGAGCTGTCAGGTCTGAATCTGATTTAAAGACCATCAATCATTTATTTGAAAAGCAGGGACCTTGAAGCCGGATTGCAGAATAAGCAGCTCACGATTCACTAGGCTGTAGATTTTCCACTTGGCGAGATGCGATGCGCTTCTTTTCCTTTTAAAGGATAGGTTCTCTTTTTGAATTTGCAACTATGTAGGTATGTTTATATTTGAAAATGTATAAAAAGAGGTGTCCACTCGGAGGAGGGGAAAATTGGACTAATAAGTTTTGTCATGCTCCTTTTACCTTTGCTCTTGTTTAATCCGTAGGAAAAAAAGAAGACTATTGCAGCCATAGTCTTAGAAACCAGCTTTTAACTTTTCACAAAAATTGGGTGACAGAGGAAGGTGGTGTTCAAAACATCAAGAGCACTTCTCTCAGTAGGTTGGACAATTTTGGCAGATTTTTCTCTTCTGAAATACAGTTTAGGTTTTGTTTTTTTTTGTCCTTCCATCAGTGTAGGATTTTGAAGGTTGCATTACAGTAATCCAACAGCAATGCAATAAAGGTTCTTTTTTAAAAAAATAAATAAAATAAATATGCTTAAAAGGTTAAATAGTAAAGCTGTCCCATTTTTTTCTTTCCACCTGGTTTGAACAGGCTGGTTCAGATCCTGCATTATTTATATGATTATGGCTCTTTGGCTTGACCTGTAATAATGCCCATTTTTAACAAGGAGATGCATCTAAGAAGATCTAAGAAGATCACTCCTCACTACAGTCTAGAGACAGGATGCTTGCTTGGGGTGAGCTTCATTTGGATGGTCATAATGGAAAGCTCTCCCGGCATCTTTTCCAAAGCAGGAATGAAGCGTCTCCTTCTCAATGTAGGCTCTATTTCTCTGAAATTGACAGTGTCATGCAATTCCATGAATGCATTCTTTTTTTAAAAATTTTATTGAGTTTTATAGGTTTGGGGATAGAATAGGATCAGGATAAGGATTAAGGTTTAGGATGGGGTTGGGATCAGGATTGGTGTTAGGAGGGGGTTGGGGTCAACATTGGGGTTATCCCCCAATAACATTTTCAATCTTTAGCAAACAGACTATTGTCTGGGTACATATGTTCAGTTAACAATAGTTGATATAGTAATAAGTAACTGTAATAAGTGTAATAAACAATAATCATAAACAGTATCAGTTAGTTAATGCCTATCATTCTTCTTACTAATATATATTCAACATAACATATCACATGAATGCATTCTTTGTAGGTATAATTGTCAGCTCTGGCAGAAACGTTCTGGTAAGCTGGGGACCTTTGGTATAAACTAAATAATTAAAATATAAAGAAAATGTTGGAGTAAGACAGTTTCATGCCTATTACATATGACTATGGAATGGAGTGTTTAGTTGAATTTCAAGTACTTCATATTGATAATTCAATATGATAATAATTAATAATCAATAATAAAGGAGAATATTTGTAGCTCAGGGTTGAAATGAGGGGTCTTTGGTGTTCTCTGAGCTCAGTTATATCCCCCCCCCCCAGACATTTCATTGCCCAAACTAAGTAATATCATCAGTGCTATTTTCTTGAGCACTGATGATGTTACCTAGATTGGTTGTTTTCTTGCAGACATTTCCTTACCCAATCTCAGAGAGCACCAAGGACCCCTGGTTAATAGAATTGTTTTTCCCTCAAATTTTCACATTCAGAATTCATGTTTAATTTTAAAGTTTAATACTGAGTTCTTACACATTCCTCACTCTCCCCCTTCTCTTTCTATGTACCCCACAGAGTGAGCAAACAAAGGAGGTGGGGCTTTCTACTTATTGAAAGCTTTATCAAAGAAGGCAAACTAAATCTTTATACATTAAAATTTAATCTCCAAACCAGATATCAAAGAAAAGGAATTCTAAGGCTGGGTTTGAATGTAATGATAAGCTGCTATTTTTAAAACATGTTTTGTTGACTAAGCCCCAATTGGTTGGGTTTGCACAATGATCTAGGTTAGGTTTGACCCATATTTTAATGCTCCTGGCCAACAGTTAAAATATGGAAGATGGGAAAAGTCACATTTCAAAGGTTGGCCTACACAGAACTACATGAGGGTTCAATCTCGAAAGATTCACAGCTTGCAAACTATGTTAATAAATTCAAGCAAAACCAAACTAACCGTATTGAGCTTCACTGCAGAAGTTGGCAACATCGTGATAAGATGAATCTCTTTTGCTCATTTCTTCTTCTTTTTCTTCCTATTTTATGAGGGAACACAGAAAAAAAAAGGAAATCATAAATTAATGAGGAGAAACTCATGGGACTAGTTTTTGAGACTACAAACGCTCGACCATCATTTGAAACAAAATATTTCAGCTCTCACACAACGACAAAATAGCACATCCCTTCTATTTAGTTAAAGCAGCCCCTTATTGGGGGCTTCTGGGCCAGTCTGAAGAAAAGGACCAATTGCTTTAAAAGGTGCTTTAACATTAATGAATGAACAAGATCTCAGATTCCCATGGAAGCTGTTTTAACTTTTTTGACCCCTCCCTTTGGACATCCCTGGAGTGGGCTATGAACTGCTGCAGAAGGAGGAGAGAGGAAAGAGGAAGAATCCACAGTAACATCACCTCCCATGCAGAAAAGAGGTGAGACTTATGATGTCACAATACTACTGACTATAAGACATCCCCCTTGCCTCTCATGGATGCCCTAGGAACAGTCTGTCTTGCCATCATGGCTATATCTTCCTTTATCACCACCTTCCACCACCCAGGCAATATTTCTGAAGCATGTCTAATCATTTATGTTTCCACTTACGGTATATGTTATAGGGAGGAAAGCAACCATTTCTGCAGTTCCAAAGCCTTCTGTTGCAAGGTCTTTACGCTCAGGAAAACCCTTCTTTGAATTCCCCACTGTCACTCTATTTACAAATTACAAATTCAGAGCAGAGCTGGAAGGGACCTTGGAGGTCTTCTAGTCCAACCCCCTGCTGAAGCAGGAGAGTCTATACCATTTCAGACAAGTGGCTGTCCAGTCTCTTCTTAAAAACCTCCAGTGATGAAGCTTCTGAAGGCAAGCTGTTCCACTGGTTAATTGTCCTCACTATTAGGAAATTCCTCCTTAATTCCAGGTTGCTTCTCTCCTTGATTAGTTTCCATCTGTTGTTTCTTGCCTGCCCTCTGGTGCTTTGGAAAATAAGTTGACCTCTTCTTTGTGGCAGCCCCTCCAGTCCCTCCCTTTGAAATATGCTATGGAATCACCTTGATTTCTCTTGTCAACTTAAGCAGGTTAAGAGCACACAACCCATTCTGACAATCTAAAGGGCTTCCCCAAAATCCACTTTAACATTATTAGCTTTGTTGCTTCTGTGTTTTCCCCCTAGACCTTTTTCTAGTTTCAGAGAAGAGTACATGCATACTCGTGCGTGCGCGCGCGTGCACACACACACACACACAAAGCCTAAGCTTCAGTTTGTGGAAGTTTACATAACATCCTGGAGGATAATATGCATTGCCATAAGCATCTGGCTTCTTTCCAAAAAGAAAGACATAGGAGGGGAGAGGAGCTGCTTCCTAATAGGCAGCCAAAAGAAGCAGGAACATCTGAAGGGGCCAGATCAAAGTGTTGAGCCTGGGCCATTTCAAAGATAACGCAGGGTGGGACCATTGCCCCCCTCCCACCGCCCCCCACACACAGAGTGAAGTTTTCCCTTCCTTTTCCTCTTTGTGTGCTAGAAACAGCTCAGCTTCCCCCACCTGTGGAGTGCCTTAGAGGAAACAGTCTATATTTCAGTCTATAGAAAAGCCAGACACCCTCTGCCATAATAATGCTGTTTATTTATGTTTCTTAATTACGTACCCTTCCCTCACCTTCTTGGCTCATTTCCTTTGTATTATTCTTGCCAGTGAATGCCTGTGCATTTTAAGTGGGGGTCAAAATGACAGGAACCAGGGGCTGGATTCTAAAATGAGACATTCTTAGCTCAGTCTGGCTCTATTACCTCTGAACTGGAAATCCTGTTTCCTTTTTCTAGACGCAGAGGGTAAACCTCTGCTTGTTCCTGAGGTAAAGGCACTCTGCCCATGCTCAAAAGAAAAAAAAACTTGGGCCCTGTAAGTTGGGAGATGTATTACCATGTTTTCTTTATCCTGTCCAGTTTGTTCCTCTGCCCCAACTAGCTTCTGTGGTTTATTTAGCAGCCTAGATGTCTACAGGTTAGGTTTAATGAGGAGAACTCAGAATCACGTTTAAGATGAGTAAAATTCATCATATAGAGAAGTTGTCGGTGTTTTTTTTTTTTGTGTTTTTTTTGCAAAGAATGCATGCGATGGTGGAAGGGAGCCAGTGGAGCTCCCAATGGTTCTGTTGGCTGTTGAGGGCAGTGAGGATTTTTATCTGCAATTTAGAAAAAAAAGGCCTTCTATTCAAATGATCAGCCCAAGTAAGTTAAATTGAATGCTAATAGAAGGTTCAGACATTGCAATCCTTGTTCAATCAATTGTATTTTAATCATTAGATCGGTTAAAGTGCTTCCAACCAGCTTGGACCCGGGGTCAGTTTCTAATTTATTTTAAATGATTTGAGAGAGCTCTTAACAATTTTAAAAAATCTAGGTATTTAACCAAGCTACCTCCTAAAGAAACAATACTCCATTTCTTCTTATCCCCCACACCCTACAATTTATGAAGCCAAGATAGTTACTTCTTGGCTGGACCTTTGGGTTGTACAAAGCTTCACGTCCAATATGGTTCATGGCCAGCAAAGTTGGCGGGATTTCTGCAGTTTGCCTCCAAAATTCTGACTATATCTCTTCTATCCTTCCATCGACAGTAAAGCTTTTTAATAATTCTATTCCATATTGCCACTGGGGAAGGAAACAGGTGGTATTACAGCTTTTGGGCTCTCATGCAGAATCCTTTGAGTGGCACATACTGGATCTTAGTGGGCTCATATTAATATTACAGTTATTCTCTTTTCTGAGAAACATTGCAAGATATAGTTCTGAAAGAGGGGATCTTACATTTCTATCATAACATCTCAGTCCTTTTACAAAGGGCCCTTGGGGAGGATAAGACAGTTGTATAAAACCGTTCTACATTTTGTGGGGGAAGTGTTATTCACTGTAAGAGCCCATGGGGACACACTGTGACATTATTACTAATTTGTGGAGGGGAAGAATAAAATCACCAATATAAGAAATGACCTGGGACACTTCCATACTGCAGCTTAAGCTACTGGTCTTCCATCCTGCTCCCAGGTGCTTCTTAAGCCAACTTCAGACCCTCAAGTCCAGAACGGAACGATTTCAGCCTGGGGATGGGCTGATGCTCATTCTGGACTACAGTCAGTGCAAGATGTGACTGAGTGTTTCCCTGATTCTTGTCCTTCTTGTCTGTGTAAGGAAAGTTAAACTCATTGGTGGGCTTCTATGTCTATCAGTGCCTGCCTTTTCATTTTTAGGGATTGTTTGTACCTCTCCAGTCCCTTGTGTGAATTTCTTTTCCTTTCCTAAATGTTTGCACAAATGAATGCCTTCATATACATTTCCACATTCTCTCTCTTGACATTGACAAAGATTTTTCTTCTTTCTCTCGTTGTCTTTCTTTTCTTCCTTTGTGGTACCATTGTAGCTGCGAGGCTACAATAATCAAAGCCATACAGAACAGTTTGCTCTTCCCCCCCGCTTTATATGTCAATGGAAAGTTTGTACTATGGAAGAACTGATCATTCAGTTTCAGAGGAATATAGCAACTTGTGCCCACATTGTAATTTAAAGTTGTTGTTTTTTTCTTTAAAATAAATGGAAGGGAAGGGAAGGGAGCTTTCCAGTGCTATTGGCAGGGGTGGGGAAGCAAGGGGAGCAAGCATCACCCAACTGGACAGAAATCAAAAAGGTGCCCATTGGAAGATAAAGGTTGAATGGAGCATGCTCTTCTAGGGTTGAGTAGAGTTCATGGATTTAAAGGACTGATCAATGGCAAAATTATTATTTTTTTAAATCTAGCAACTGACAATAATCAAAAAAATATCTGGCCACTGGAAGGGTTTATTTATTTGTTTGTTTGTTTGTTTGTTTCATGGCTTGATAGGTTCACCCAACTCAAGCAATGAGACTTCGCATAGGGTACAACAGAAACAAGCAATGAACCAAGAAAGCCGTTCAATCTTTTTTTTTTAAAAAAAATGACCAGTCTAATGTATAAAATTTAAACATAAAACAGTTACCAACTGGAACAATTAAACAACCCAAAGGGGACGATACTCAACTTGGGCCAAATATCCATGAGAAATGCCAGGTTTCAACGGTTTGTTTTAGACCCCGTCAATAATGAGATGGATACTAGAATGGACCCAAGCAGTGGTGGGATTCAAATATGTGAACAACCGGTTATCTGTGTGGATGCCGCTTCTGGAGGTTCTGGGCCTGGGCAACAAAAAATTAGCTACCAGTTCTGCCGAAGTGGTGCGAACCAGCTGAATCCCACCGCTGGACCAAAAACTGGAAAACATATGTTCTGAGTGGCGTAAGATGGTTTACTTCAGAAACTATCAGTCCTCTCAGTCAACTGGACAGGAAATGCAACTAGATGAGCTAAATCTACTTTAGTATAAGGCTAAATTAACAGAATCTTGCAAGTCTGAACTTCCTGCCACCAGTCTAATCAATTGGGCCGGGTCCTTCCCAAGTTTTTTTCTCTGACCATTGGGTGCTTCTCCTTCTCTTATCTAATTGTTTCCTAGACAGCTTCTCTTTCCCTTGTCCACACATTCCATTACAGAAACCAACAATTTTGGCAGCTTCCAGAGGAAGAAATAGCAGACTGAAGACAGTTCCATGATAAGTGGAGCTGATGACTTTGGTGAAGAGCCAGCAATTAGGCCAGCTCTTTAGAACCTCTCAGGAGAAGAAGAAAATGAGAAAGGACCCACATGCATTCCAAGCAGTTGCTTCTCACAAGAAAATCACAGGACAGCCATTTCCATTGGATATTGAGCACTGGGAGACAAGAGAACAGCCATCTTGGTTGCAACTGCAGGGGGAGCCTTTTAAAGAACACTAAGTTTGCAAACTTTCTCTTCTGATCATGTTCAGAAATTGCTTGTTAACTGCTTTTAAACTATTAGAGACCTTCAGACTGACAAGTCTCAAAATGGCAAGTGAGTTTTCCTTCAATCTTTAATGAAAGAAAAGTTTGTGGTTTTTTTTAGCTACTTTTCCTTCCAGAGAAGTAAAGAGAGAAATGATGAATGGTAGCATCTTATGGCAATTACTTCCTGAAGTCAGTAAGGGCTGAGTAATGAATCCTGTTTGGATGATCAAGCTGTTTGTTTACTGACGGAGGGGGGAAAAAAGCAGATGACATTTATACATTTTCTTTCATTTAACTGGCAATGATTACTGTAACATCTCTGATTTAATTTCAGGAGATGTTGACTTAGTCATTTGAGATACCAAGGGGCGAATAATATAGTATTAAAAGCCATGAATAATTGAAATGACTTCATCTGCGGAGAGAGGATTTGATCTGAGCAGTCTTTCTGTTTGATTCTTAGTGGACCATATTTATGCACTTAATCAAAATTTCCCATGATTTTATAGCGTAATAAATTTTAACTTCACCATTCATTTAATCATAGCACTTCAGTCATGGCCATCAAGGATACGGGCAACAGGCCTAGCAGAATGTAAGAGTAATAGCAATATTTTATCTCATTATCAAAGATGAACATCATTCTCTGATTAGGATCCTTGAATGGCAAAATATGGCAGTCCTCCCATCAAAAAGAGAGGCATGATTAGGATGCTGACACTGCTAAATCTTTAGAGTGAGGTTGGGGGGGGGGAAAGAACCCAATGAAATAGGATGATTTAGCATGGTTCCCTTCAGTTCTGTTGGTATCATGCTAAGATGGCGGCGCCTGGATCGGCTGCGGCTGCATTGGCTCTTGAAGGTGAAAAGTTTTGGGAGGGATATTAAGGGATATGGGCCACATGATCAGGAAGATTTTTGATGTGTTTGAGCAACGTGGTGGAACTAAGGTAACATACAACTGACAATCTTTGCTGGCATGGCGAGTTTCTAGCTGTTTCAGAACTGTTGGTGAGACCGTTAAAAGTCGTTGGTGCTGTTTGAAATTGTTCTGCTGGCAGCAAGATCTGACTCCTGGCCCAGCGACAGATTCTATTGCAAATAAAGGCTGTTTCCAAAGGAGGCAGAGGAGGAGAGGTCCCAGGGCTTATGCAGCAAAGGAACTGGATGAGGCTGTCGGCAGGCCCAGAGGATGGGAGAGAGGCTTTTGGAGGAGTTGGTGGTGGCAGCAGCATGCTCCAGGGGCGAAAAGAAGCAAGGCCTCTTTAAAAAAAGATGGAAGAGACAGGATCAGAAAAAGGAAAGGAGGCAAGGTTGTTGTGCAGGAATACAAGCTAATTTGAGGGCTAATCCACATGGAGCTCCATTTCCATCTGTCCTGTTTGCCATCATTCGCTCCCTAGAGACTAAAATGGACGATCTGAAACTTGAGCTGGCCAGGAACAAGGAGTGTATATCGGAGGTGGTGACCCTTTGAGAGCTGTATGCAATGAAATTTCATTTTGATGTATGCCAATTGGTGTACATTCAAAGTGACAATAAAGTTATTGTTGTTGTTGTTGTTGTTGTTGTTGTTGTTGTTGTTGTTGTTGTTGTTATTATTATTATTATTATTATTATTATTATTATTATTATTATTATTATTCCCAAAATGCCAAGCCTGAACGTCAGGCTGGAAAGAGTACTGTGGAAAGACCTGACACAGTAGTCTAATATAGGCTTAGGCATGGAAAACTAGAACAGATAGTGGTTAAAGGAAGCAGGTCAGAAACTGGGTGACTGGGAGTTCTAGCCCTGCCTTAGGCACAGACCCAGTTGGATGATTTGGGGCCAGTCATTCTCTCTCAGCTTTAGGAAGAAGGCAATAGCAAATCACTTCTGAACACTCCAGGGCATGTCTGGAGAATAACCAGGAGTCAAGACTGATTCAAAGCGTCCGCTCCAAAATATAGGGATTTGTGGTCTTCTGAAAGAGTCTTAAAACCTGGCTCTGCCAGACAGCACTCAATGCTGAGGTAGAGAGAAGATCCCTATCCCCATGTTGCCTGTCCTCCTGATTTTTTAGTCTTTGTTCCATTTTTCTTAATTTTTAATTCCTTTGTGTTATGTTTTTACTTTTGAATTTTGCTATAAACTGCCCAGAGTCACTGTTACAGTGACAGGGCAATATAAAATAAACATATGCATGGTTGCCTGACTGTTGGGAAGAAGGAAAATAGAAAATGGGCATCCATGTTGGAGAAACAAAAAAAATTCAAACTGGAAGCCACATGATTTTAAAAACTCCATCCTTTTTAAATTTTTTACTTTTCTTTTTTTTCCCCTACTCTATGGACGATCCCAATGGAATGCAAGGAAATGTTGTGAAAGAGAATGTGTGCCTGGCAACCTGAATAAGTCCATTCAATGGCACACCTTGCTGCCATTGAGATAACGAGACTGTAAACTAGATTAGCACTCTTGTTACTTACACACTGAAACTGGGAGTGCATGGAGTATTTGAAGGCATCTGAACTCTCGTCTTCAGAGTCTGAACTCGGTCTCTTTGTAACTGTATGTACAAAGCTATGGCTTAGTATTGTCCTTAATAAGCAATGCTTCGGTGAAATCTTTTATTAGATTCTTCAGCCTAACCTTTTCACAGTCGAGGTTCTTGACAGAAAACAATCCCTTTGGGCAGAACGGTATGTAACACAATCGGTTACACTTAAAATAAAATCTCCGCCCTCTCCCCTCTTGCTTGGGGACCTCTATGCCATGGGTTCCTGCTCCTCTACAGAGGCCAACCTGCAAGTCTTCTGACATCTGCTACCACTCAACGGAAGGATCAAACTAGTATTAGCAAACAGGAGACTAGTGTCTGCAGAGCAGTTTTATGAATGCTGTTCTGCTAATAGTGCTAACAGAGGCACTTCTTGAAAAGGGCCACTCTTTTAGCATGACCTGAAGGTCATCACATTCCAGATAAATGCCATCCTTTCTAGTAATTTTTTCACTAGCAGATGGTTGAGTCATGAGTTCTTATTCTTTCCACGTTGACTCTGTGACAGAAAGTTCCCTGTCCACCCCCAATGCTGTCCTGGGAAAACTGGGATTTGGAAGAATAGCATATACATTTAATTTTGTAAAAAAAATAAGTAAATAACTCCAAGATCTTAGTGGTTCAGTGGCAATGTTGAATTTTTTTTTGTGGGGGGGGAGGAAAGGAAGGGGAGACAGAAGAGATTTTCAGAGCTCCTAAAATATCCCTTACTTTACTGTGTAAACTTTTGTTGTGCCATCGCTTCAAAGCTTCTTTTTAAAACTAACGTAGGCTGCAAATATCCACCAATTGAATATGTAGCAAGTTATAAGAAGCTCACGACCCATATTTATTTTGTCATAATGGCATCATCATTGCTCCTTTGCACCCACCAGAATAAAAAAAGAATATTGAAATGTTCTTGAAGAACATTTCTTTGGCATCTCAATTTTGGATTATCACAAGCTTTCCCAACTTTTGAGAGTACAACTTTTGAAGCATAGCAATATATTCCGGGATGAATTTTCAGTTTCATTATACATAAAGTTTGCTGCTTTGTTTTTGTTGCTGTTGTCTTACAAGGGGAAGGTTTATTTTATTATTATTTGGCTCATCTGAAAAGAGAATATTATATCTAGATTGCAATCAGTATTTTGTTTTCATATTGTAACCTATTTTCTTCTTTTTAAAGAAATGCTTGATTCACAGTTTTTTATTCTAGAGAAATGTAAGAGATGTAATTCAAGGAAAAGGTGATTGAATTGGTCCAGAGAATTTCATGTCTAATAAGATATTGTAATGATCATATTTATATTCACTGAAATGAAACTGCAGTCCCTATCAATATGTTTAGACTGTGTTTATTTATCAGTTACAACATTCAGATAGAAAGCTGAATCCAGATTTGTACTGGACTGAAATATGGATTTTCTGAATTAGGTCCATATATTATGATTTGTTTATTTATTTATTTACATACATATTACATACATATATATTTTATATATTAGCATCGACAGTTCCACTTTAATGGAATTTTGTTTATCTCATTATCTAACCTAGAAAAATCATGAACAGAATCATACAGTATTTGAAATAAATATGCAAACCAAACTAAAATTTGATAAAGGGATGATTCCTGAGGGGATTTATTTACAGAAATAAAGATTTTTCAGATTATATCTCTTTAAAATCTGTTTGGCTTGCTGTTTTCAAAAAAGTGCCTGTACATTTAATATTTTGGATAAAATATGCCAATTGTAAGGAGCTAAAATAACTGAGGATACATTACTTTGGGGCCTGACACCAACATTTTTAGTGATAGTAGGATTTATAGTAGAGAACGCCCATGTCAGTTTTCAGACTGACAAAGAAGGTTGGCTTTTTTGTTGTGCAGAAACGCTGTGTGAAATATTAAAAAATGAACTTGCAATTTTTATTCTTTTCAGTTATCTGTGTCTCCTGAATCTAGTGCAGAAGAAATGACATATGGTTTCTCAGGAGTTTTTCAATTAGGTGTTGCAGAATAGTTGGTAGATTAGTGCCAGATCGAGATAAGTGATGCCCAGAGGAGTTGGTGACTTAGCACACGGCCAATCAAACTGAAGAACCACTCTTTTCAATACAGTGACTGAGGTCTGACCTACCCAAAAATATAAACTGCCTGGTGTGTTGTTGTCCTTCTGCTGTTGTTTTAAATCTAAAAATAAGCATTGCTTTGTATGCAGTAGTTAAACTCATTGGATTATGAGAGATGCTTGCTAGCTACTGCCTGAAATTCAAGGCTTGCTTATCCGTGGTTTCCTTCTTTGATACACCAGCTGGTAGAGGACTGGTCTTTCCCAAGAAGATCATGTGAAGTATTAATACCACTTTACAATGCCTTGGTAAGGCCACACTTGCAATACTGCATCCAATTTTGGTCACCACGATGTAAAAAAGTCCTAGTGGACAATCACCTAAATATGAGCCAGCAGTGTGCTGCAGCTGCCAAAAAGGCCAACACAGTGCTAGGCTGCATTAACAGAGGGATAGAATCAAGATCACATGAAGTATTAATACCACTTTACACTTTAAGATTCTTACTGGTAGCATCCAAAATTGCCAAATAGGAATGTCATTGGGTAAAGTGAAGACAATTTGCAGTCTTACATTCATCTTACAAAAAAGCTAAAAAAATATCTAGAGACCCTTCACATCCTGGACATAAACTGTTTCAACTTCTCCCCTGAGGACATCGCTATAGGGCATTGTATGCCAAAACAACGAGACACAAAGATAGTTTTTCCCCTGTGCCATCACTCTACTGAACACCTAATTCCCACAGCACTGTCTTATGCCTAAACATATTTACCCATATAGTAGGCTGTATTGCTAATATCCTTCTCATCTTCTCATCTCATCTTTCCTACTGTCTTCTCCTATTGGTAGCTTATGATTTATCGCTTATTGTTTGTGTCTTATGATTAATGATTGTAACTATGATTTATGATCTATGACCTATCACTTTGCTGTTTGTATGTACACTGAGAGTTTATGCACCAGAGACAAATTCCTTGAGCATCCATGCCAGTCCTGGGATTCTGAAAAATCCATCTGAAGTATATATGCTTTGCTTCAAGATTCAGGATTCATCCAAATCCATCACAAGTCCCTCATTTTGACAGTTTTTCTACAGTTATACTAAGAAGAAACTCACTCCAAATGACCCTCATGATACACATGGCAAGGATATGGTCCAGATTAACAGCTGCAATTAAAAGTGATGGTTAGATCAATTGGGTGACCATCTCGCTTCCATGACAGTCCTGTTCAGGTAGGTTGGCTGCCAGAGAATCAAGTTATCCACAAATAATTTCTGGGACTTCTATTTGCTGACCACTCATATCAGCCATGAGAAAAAAAGGAATCAAGGATTCCATATTCTGGAAAGATCAAATCTAATCACTGCAAGACTGGTTTCAAATCCAGTTAAGGAAGCTCCATCTAAACTATGGAGCAAAGACCTCCTCCTTTGTTCAAAGCTGAATTTCAGGGGAATATTTCAGCACGGATGGAGGTGCTGAGTGCTAGGCCTGAGGCAGCAGGCGTGATAATAGAAACGGTTTCTATTTATACAAGGCTGTTTTGATGCTGCTGGTCCAAGAATAGGCATCGTGGGTTACCGAGGGCTGTTGACCCGGATACTTCTGAAAGACATTTCTGTTTGAACCTTCATTTAGAGAGGTCACTCAAATTAGTTGCCATTTCTGTGCGATAAGCAGTTGCTGTGGGCAAAGAGGGAGAATGGCAAGCCCTCGACTTTCACGTGGGAAAAAAAAAGCACAAGTTGTCACACAGAGAAGCCTTTGGACGAGGCAAGCTGTTAGGGGGCCTCCTTCCCTCCACCAAGCCAAGAGGGGAGGGGAAAAATTTAGGAAGCTAATTACTGTTTAATATTTCAAACAGGATGTTTGAATGGGATGTTTAATTATCTTGCCAGCTTCTATTCAAATAAACACAAGGGATTTAGGCCTTTGTAAAGGAGGGGAGCTGGGAGCTGTGGGTTTAAAAGGGATACCAAGCATTCCTGGGCAGTAAACCGCTCAGATCTGCTGTGTAATGTGGCATAATAACAGGCTTCTGTTGACACTGGGCTCGGGCAGAGGTGCCTGGCCAATTCCCTGAATCAAATGGGACCGGTTCAGTTGGTGGCTGGCAACACATCCCCAAGAGTTTAAGTGGGAAAACCTTGTTCAAAATCCATGCGCTGTCATTTCTTTTCTTTTCTTTCCTTCTTTCTTTTTTTAAAAAAGGAGAAGCTACGATTTAAAGCCCCATTTATCATTTCCTGTTGGAAGTGTCCATTAAGCGAGGTTATTGATTCAGGCAAGACTGGTGGGAATAATAATAATGGTGCTATTGCTGAGCTTTCAAAAAAAAAAAGGGCAAAAGTATTCTTAGTAAAGATTGTCAGTGTGGCGTGTGTGTGTGTGTGTGTGTGTGTGCACGCGCACACACACACAAAGCAATTTCCTTGTCTGAAATCAAGGTAGAATTGATGTATAAATCCATTTTATCTAGGACAATGTGACACCTGGGCACAATTTTCTCCTTTGCTCTGTGTATGAAATTAAAATTAAAAACTTACCTGCAGTTGCTTCGTTGGGGAGACTTGTTGAAACAAGAAACAGACTGCGGCTTCCTTTACTTGAAGAGAGGAAATCTTTAGGCTGCCATAAAATTGTCACTTGTCCTGCACATAAGCCCCTTGGAACTCAGTGGAATTAACTTCCAAATAGATGCGTATAGGATTGCACTATTAAAAGAGCATTTATGATACTCTGCATTGGGCTTAACAAATAGCTTTAGCAAGGAGATTGTTATTGGTGCAGACAAACATTTCTGTATGACCAGCCAAGATAATGGATCCGGTAAGTGTGAAGAGGCTCTGTGAAAAAGATGGGCAGTTTCCAAATTTGAAAAAATAAATAAATAAAATAAAGAGGCACCAACCTTACTAACCAACTCTGTCTGGATCTTATGAGATATATCTAGCAATGGGAAGATTATGATTAGAAAAAGGGCCTTTTCTTTTGGACCAGATATGCCAAAATCCAAACTCAGTTGACTATAGCCACTGAGCTTAACTTTCCTCCTAAATGGGATCTTTGGCATGAGGTAAAAATTATTTTTGGTGCTCAGATCTTTTAATTCAATATACTTTGTTTTGTTCTTCCTGAATTGACTGGATCTTTTATTGGGATACTCAACATCTAACTAAATTGTTTTATTTTCTGATATGTTCTTAATATATTCTTTAAAAATAATACTCAGTATTAGTTTTTATCTGTATGATGCCACAAATCATTTTTACAAGGAAATGATCCCACCAGTATATGATCCTGAATGGTTAGTGTGTAAAACGTCTGGCCATATTAACTGCCTGTCTTGGAGAGTGTACTATACATGTGACTAGTCCATGAAGAGGATTTGGGCTTTGAAATATACTTGGTTTTGAAAATATATGACAGGGGAAGGAATACTTTAGGAAGCAATGCTGTCAGATTTAATATTTTAACATGGAACAAAATGCTTCATTTCAGTATTTTGAAATTTTAAAATGATACTTCCAGGGTAACTTTCTTTGCTTTCTTGTGGTGAATTGTTTATATTTTGTGTTTTAAAGAGCAGATCGCAATCACATTCTTGTACTTAGAGTTGTTCCAGGAGTAATTTTCTTTGCAGAAATACTGTTGTTGTCCTGGTTAATCAAGCTTTGCTGTTTCTCTCCATCTTCCATTCATCAAACTACTTGTGCAACTACAGATAGTCCTCAACTTATGACCACAATTAAGCCTAAAATTTCTCTTGCTAAGCAAGACAGTTATTAAGTAAAATTTGCCCCATTTTACCACCTTTCTTGCCATAGCTGTTAAGTGAATAATTGCAGTTGTTAAGTTAGTAACACGGTTGTTAAGTGAATCTGGCTTCCTCATTGATTTTGCTTGTCAGAAGTTCGCAGAAGGTAATCACATGACCCCGGGACACTGCAACCGTCATAAATATGAGTCAGTTGCCAAGCATTTGAATGTTGATCATGTAACCATGGGGATGTTACAACGGTCGTAAGTGTAGAAAGATGGTCATAAGTCACTTTTGTCAGAGCCGTGGTAACTTCAGTCACTAAATGAACTGTTATAAGTCGAGGACTACCTGTATTAATCTGGGAAGAGAGGTGTAAGCTTTTTCTTTGACACTAAGTAGATAACTTTGTCCGTCTTCAGTTGACAAGATCATAGGCAAAATATATTCCTCCCCAGTCCTGCTTTGATCAGTCTCTAATATATAAAATTTTACTGTCCTACTTGTGCTGCATGGAGGTTTCATTCAGAGAAGATGTATGTCCCTTTGCCTGCTTCGCTAAGACCAATTAATTTAAAAATCTCACGCAGTGTAATTCTGCCCTTTTAATCCAAATGTTGCACGTGACACTGCATTACTGGTCATCTTCTGTGACTAAATCACCACAAAAATTACCATACCATAGCATGAAATGAATTAGCATAAATCTGTCCATTTCAGTTTTCCTGCTTCTGACCGAAAAATCCTTTTCCTTCATTTCCACATCACTGTGAATTCAGGAAGGGAAAAACAAATGTGAGAATTCATATGTGTATGATGCAGTGTATATTTTGTATGTAACCTATGTCTAATGTGCCTTTTATTGCATATTTCAGTCTGAAACTGTATTGTGTGTGTTGTTTTTTAAAATAGAAAAATGCACTGAAAATCCTGAAAAGTACAGGTTTTAAAGTGCAAACAAAAAACACAAATTCAGAAGATATACATTGATTTAATCTGTATCCCACAGATGGAGCTTCCATTCCAAAACTTCAATTTCAAAATAGAAATTTTGTCCTTGGTATGTGTAGTGTGTATAGCCAAGAGTGAGCGAGGGACACATAGGACAGCTCTAGAATTGCACGTATTTCTCTTTTCACATGGAGTTGTACATGTGGGGGAACTGTTCATGCAAGCATTTCACTGTTCAGATGTATCAGGAAGATGTAATTGAAATTATTTGTCTAGGCTTAAAGCGAGGCAATATAGAAATTAATTTTGATGAAAAATTTGATAAGCTAAAAGGTGGAATAATAATCATGTCTTAAAGTATATGGAATTGGAAGAGGAATGCTGTATCACCTCATCTTCAATATAACAATGCAGGCAGACAGCAGTCATTGAACTATGCAATCTCTTTCAGATGTAATTTAAAAGATTTAATGGATGGCCTAATTTTACATCTTCTAACACTTTTTAAGGGTGTTTCTTTGTGTGGTCTGTGGAATTCTGTGCCAGTTGACATTATAAATGGAGACATAGGCTGAAACTTTGTGGTCCTTTGAAATGTGGCATGTGGTTTGAATTTTAGAGCTTATTTCCTCTTAGCCTAATGAGCTTCTGAAAGTGATTAAACAGAAGAAAGACAGGTTAAGCCAATACCTTCTTGCCAGAAGAAACTCTAACAAAATCACCTTGACTTTTTTTTTTTTAAAAAAAAATCTTCCTAGTTGTCGTAGATTCCTCCGATATTTCTGAATAAAATAGTGAACTGCCCCTGATGCAATAACCGATGGCTTTGATATTTAGTAATACATTACCTGTGGTAGTAAATTTGGAAGTACATGTCTAAAAGGAGTCTAGTAAATAATTTATGTGCTAATTATCCTTTTTTTTTCTAGTATATCTTGTGAAGTACCACAAACATTCCTCTTATTCCCCCCCCCACCACCATGGAAATGATATCCGCACACCAAATGTTCTGCTTTCTGCTTAGATAGCCTTTGATTAAGAAGTGAGTTAAGTGCATTTGGGATCCTTTATCATTAGATCCTAAGTCTCTAGGGTAGGCCAAAGAGGAAAACAAATACAAAGTTAAAAATATTTTAATAATATTACAAGATTAACAGTTGGTATGGGTGTGTGTGACATGATAGCAGTGTTCCAATATTTGAGGGGCTGCCACAAAGAAGAGAGGGTCAAGCTATTCTCCAAAGCACCTGAAGGCAGGACAAGAAGCAATGGATGGAAATTAACCAAGGAGAGAAGCAACCTAGAACTAAGGAGAAATTTCCTGACAGTTAGAACAATTAATCAGTGGAACAATCTGCCTCCAAGTGTGGGAGCCCCATCACTGGAGGTTTTCAAGAAGAGACTGGACAGCCACTTGTATGGAATAGGGTCTCCTGCTTGAGCAGGGGGTGGGACTAGAAGATCTCCAAAGTCTCTTCCAACTCTGTTATTCTGTTAATCTGGTTTTTGCAAACTCTCAATCTCAATGTGAATCTATGAAAATATTAGTAGTTAAACTAATGTTACAGAACAATCATAGGGAAGTTATGTCAAAAATCTCTTTCCCATACCAAAATCATTTTTTTTCATAATACCCATAGATTTAAAAAAATGGATTCTGCTTCGTTTTGGTGATCACAGTTACTTTAATTTCTTCTATGAAACTTTTGATTAGGAAAAAAGGAAAGGAAAGGAAAGGAAAGGAAAGGAAAGGAAAGGAAAGGAAAGGAAAGGCTTCCTCAGAAGCTCACTACAATGCAATGTTGAAGAACCACAAGATATTCAGAATTGATGTTATCAACAATAGGGATTAGGGAGAGCGAATGATATTGAAAGCACTTTCACTGTAGCTGTTGTACCATAAAATAACAAATATGATGGTTTGAAAGGCAGATATTTTCTCTTCTGTGAATTAACATGCAATTTATCTTCTTAGAAATGGACTTTCCCCTTCCTTCTTCACACTTCCTTATCTCGCTAGTGTTGTGTTCTTTGTATTCCCCCCCCTTAATCCCCTATGCATATCCTGATCACCCATTAAGGGTGATTGCCCTTCACCATTGATCGCCCATTAAGGGTGATTGCCCTTCACCATTGATCGCCCATTAAGGGTGATTGCCCTTCTCCATCTGCATACAGTTTCATGCCCGTTGCTGGTTGGCTA
>NW_015386760.1:559742-561597 GCF_001527695.2 Protobothrops mucrosquamatus
AAGTATATGGAATTGGAAGAGGAATGCTGTATCACCTCATCTTCAATATAACAATGCAGGCAGACAGCAGTCATTGAACTATGCAATCTCTTTCAGATGTAATTTAAAAGATTTAATGGATGGCCTAATTTTACATCTTCTAACACTTTTTAAGGGTGTTTCTTTGTGTGGTCTGTGGAATTCTGTGCCAGTTGACATTGTAAATGGAGACATAGGCTGAAACTTTGTGGTCCTTTGAAATGTGGCATGTGGTTTGAATTTTAGAGCTTATTTCCTCTTAGCCTAATGAGCTTCTGAAAGTGATTAAACAGAAGAAAGACAGGTTAAGCCAATACCTTCTTGCCAGAAGAAACTCTAACAAAATCACCTTGACTTTTTTTTTTTAAAAAAAATCTTCCTAGTTGTCGTAGATTCCTCCGATATTTCTGAATAAAATAGTGAACTGCCCCTGATGCAATAACCGATGGCTTTGATATTTAGTAATACATTACCTGTGGTAGTAAATTTGGAAGTACATGTCTAAAAGGAGTCTAGTAAATAATTTATGTGCTAATTATCCTTTTTTTTTCTAGTATAGCTTGTGAAGTACCACAAACATTCCTCTTATTCCCCCCCCCCCACCATGGAAATGATATCCGCACACCAAATGTTCTGCTTTCTGCTTAGATAGCCTTTGATTAAGAAGTGAGTTAAGTGCATTTGGGATCCTTTATCATTAGATCCTAAGTCTCTAGGGTAGGCCAAAGAGGAAAACAAATACAAAGTTAAAAATATTTTAATAATATTACAAGATTAACAGTTGGTATGGGTGTGTGTGACATGATAGCAGTGTTCCAATATTTGAGGGGCTGCCACAAAGAAGAGAGGGTCAAGCTATTCTCCAAAGCACCTGAAGGCAGGACAAGAAGCAATGGATGGAAACTAATCAAGGAGAGAAGCAACCTAGAACTAAGGAGAAATTTCCTGACAGAACAATTAATCAGTGGAACAACCTGCCTCCAAGTGTGGGAGCCCCATCACTGGAGGTTTTCAAGAAGAGACTGGACAGCCACTTGTATGGAATAGGGTCTCCTGCTTGAGCAGGGGGTGGGACTAGAAGATCTCCAAAGTCTCTTCCAACTCTGTTATTCTGTTAATCTGGTTTTTGCAAACTCTCAATCTCAATGTGAATCTATGAAAATATTAGTAGTTAAACTAATGTTACAGAACAATCATAGGGAAGTTATGTCAAAAATCTCTTTCCCATACCAAAATCATTTTTTTTCATAATACCCATAGATTTAAAAAAATGGATTCTGCTTCGTTTTGGTGATCACAGTTACTTTAATTTCTTCTATGAAACTTTTGATTAGGAAAAAAGGAAAGGAAAGGAAAGGAAAGGAAAGGCTTCCTCAGAAGCTCACTACAATGCAATGTTGAAGAACCACAAGATATTCAGAATTGATGTTATCAACAATAGGGATTAGGGAGAGCGAATGATATTGAAAGCACTTTCACTGTAGCTGTTGTACCATAAAATAACAAATATGATGGTTTGAAAGGCAGATATTTTCTCTTCTGTGAATTAACATGCAATTTATCTTCTTAGAAATGGACTTTCCCCTTCCTTCTTCACACTTCCTTATCTCGCTAGGCTTTGAAGAATCTTTGTAAAGGAATCAGATGTGTCCCAGGTGGCTGAACCTGGAGGGGAAATAAATGGAATTAGCTTCCCCCTTTTTCTGTGAATGAAGCAACAGCATAGGATCTATGTTAAGCACAGCAACTGCTCCCAGTGCAGTTTTTCAGCTTTTAACAGAACCTGGCCTTGTTGCTTCAAAATCAAATACAGTAATGGAAGAGGACATTCTTTGGG
>NW_015386760.1:561804-569178 GCF_001527695.2 Protobothrops mucrosquamatus
TTCTTTTCCATCATCTCCACATTCCGGGAAGTGGCCCTTCTTACTCCCCCTGGCAGCCAGGCTTTTACATTTATTATTGTGTCATTTTCTCTTAACCACCTAGGAAGAACGTAAGCTCTCTGTTTCTTTGGAGGAAATGAGCCCATGACACTTTGCCATTGGATTAAAACAACTCAGGCAGTGTTTCTAAGATATTTTTAAAAATCCCACTTTTAGTATTTTTATAAATAACTCAAGAGGGCAAATATACCTAATGTTCCTTCGTCCTCCTATTTTCCCCACAACAATAACTCTGTGAGGTGGGTTGAACTGAGAGACAGTGACTGGCCCAAAGTCACCCAGCCAGCTTTCACGCCTAAGGTAGGACTCGAACTCACAGTCTCCTGGTTTCTAGGCCAGCACTATCACTACTACCAGTAGACCAAACTTAGAAGACATGTTTTTTATAGATTACAGAGGCAACAAAGTTATTTATTACTAACTTCTGTTTGACAGCACCATACATTGCAAGCTCCATTGAGGTAGTTTTCAGAAATTTGCAGTTCTATGTTCTTCCTCCTTCATTTGCTTGGTGCCCCATAGTATAAATCAGGGGTCTTCAAACGTGGCCCTTTTATGACTTGTGGACTTCAACTCCCAGAATTCCTCAGCCAGCATGCCTGGCTGAGGAATTCTGGGAGTTGAAGTCCACAAGTCATAAAAGGGCCACGTTTGAAGACCCCTAGTATAAATGTTCCAGACATGGCATATTTATTAGTTCTTTGTAGATAAGTACATCTCTATATGTACTATAGACTGAACATTGAAATAGCATTTTTTTTCCTTTCGAGATCCCAAAACCAATAAAGGAAAATAAATACATAAATAAACATAAATAAACATGTCCCAAAGCTCATATAAGTTGCCAGTAAAAGGTGAAGTTAACAGCTGATTTTTGATGCACAAAGATGGACAGCATTGGATGCTCTCATATACATTATTCAAGAAAGGTGGAATTTATACATGGAGAGAATCCCTTGTTTTTTTCAATCAAACCACACACTGAAATGATATCAACTTTATTCAGAGCTGGAGGTTATCTTTATAAGCAATTAGATATAAAACAGGTACCTTTTTTTAGGATTCTGCTGCCCAAAGCAGAATTCTGTCTTTTGAAAGGCTGACCTCACAAAGTCTTTTTTGCCAAGGATAAGGATAAGGAATATGCAATAGTTTGAATTTAAAGGAAGAATAGTGTTTTAGAGTGTTCATGAACATTGCTGTGGAATGTCCTTAAAATAGACGTATCTTTTTTCCAGACTGCATGGCTATAGTTGCCATATGATCTCAAGAGGACACTTTTGGTTGAGGACTTTCTAATTGGTTCTATGTGCTCACCCATGCAAGGTCTAGAACTACAAAATATGAATAAATAAATAAATAAAATAAAGTTCTAGGATGCCCCTTTCTCTTTGAAACTGCTGCACATCCTTTACTAAGGATGGCTTTGGGGCACATTTTCTATGTTGCAGCTACCTAGATTTCATTGAAATATAAGGAAAAACCTGCTGACAGGGTCAGCCCTTCAAGGTAGCCCCGACCAAGAAACCAAAATTATGAATATTAATACTAATGTTATTATAAGGTTACAGTAACAGAATCTTGCAAGTCTGAATGTCCTCACCTCCATGCTTTTTATGTTTCAGAGAACTAGAGACAAACAACTCTGAGGCACTTACTCAAATTACATTCTGCTTTGGATTCAGATGTCATTCATCAGACCATTGTCTAGGCTTCAGATCTTCCTCAGGGTTACTCACACAGCCCATTATAGACGGTAAGAATTGCACAACAGTGGAAAGACTACTGATAGAAGTAATGGGTCCTTCATCATAAGAAAAGTTTGGAGAGCTACCTCTTATGGTTTATTCAGTTAATTTTCAAGCACACTGCAGAAGATTGAGCTAGATTTTCCTTATAGGCCCTTTCAATACTGAAATTCTATGATTTCTTAAAATATTTGGAACTTTGAGAGGCGGCTTGCCTTTCAATTCCTCTGCCCTTGAAGCTGAAAATGAGGTTCCCCTTTATGATATGTTAGCAACAGGTTTAATTAAGTTTTAATAAGGTAGCCATTTGCTGATTATTTTTTATTTCCTATCCATGCTTCGTTATCAAGCTCTGATGAGAAAAGCTTGGGATTGAATAGTATGTAGTTGGCCTAGAAGTTTAGTTTTTTTAGACCTAATTCTCATACAAGTAGTCTTTGACTTACAACTACAATTGGGACCTGAATTTTGATCATAAAAGTGGTAGTTAAATGAGTGGATTTATGAGCGAGCACATGAAATTAGTTGATCCAATTTTATAACTATTTTCACCATGGCTGTTAAACGAATCCATCTTCCCCAATTGACTTTGCTTGTTGGAAAGTTGCTGGGGCGATCATGATGACATGATCACAAGATACTGCAATTATTGTTAATGTGAACCAATTGCCAAGGCCTGAATTGCAATCACATGACTGTTGTGGTAGTGCGAAATTTTTTTCAATTTTTTCAGGGCTGTTGTAACTTTGAACTATCATTAAATGAACAGTCATAAGTCGAAGTGATTTCAAGATGAAAGTATGCCTTGATGTTGATATTTGAATATATCATAAGTTTTCTTCTGATTTATGGTACAACTATAAACTTGAGGGTTAGGTTAATCTTGCTGGGTCCTTAAGAAAAACCAAATGCCTAGGAATAGAATAGGTCGCACGTGGCTCAATAGTAGTAACTGTGAAAGGGATATTGGAGTCCTATTGGACAATCACTTAAATATGAGCCAGCAGTGTGCTGCAGCTGCCAAAGAAGCCAATGCAGTCCTAGGCTGCATTAACAGAGGTATAGAATCAAGAACACGTGAAGTGTTAATACCACTGCATGCCTTGGCAAGACCGCACTTGGAATACTGCATCAAGTTTTGGTCACCACAATATACAAAAGATGTTGAAACTCTAGAAAGAGTGCAGAGAAGAGTAACAAAGATGATTAGGGGACTGGAGGATAAAACATATGAAGAGCAGTTTCAGGAATTGGGTATGTCTAGTTTAATGAAGAGAAGGACTAGGGGTGACATGATAACAGTCTTCCAATATCTCAGGGGTTGCCACAAAGAAGAGGGAGTCAAGCTATATTCCAAAGCAGGACAAGAAGCAATGGATGAAAACTAATCAAAGAGAGAAGCAACCTAGAACTAAGGAGAAATTTCCTGACAATTAGAACAATTAATCAGTGGAACAACCTACCTCCAGAAGTGGTGAACGCTCCAACACTGGAAGTTTTTAAGAAGAGACTGAACAGCCATTTGTCTGAAATAGTATAGGGTTTCCTGCCTGAGCAGGGGGTTGGACTAGATGACCTCCAAGGTCCCTTCCAACTCTAATATTCTATAATTACCCACATACATCTCTAATTAAGTAATAGGTGGCCTTGATTTTATTATTTGTAAAGGGAATCTATATTTAATTCAACGGGTAAGTATACTTGAGAAGGAGTGCTGAGATGGTCTTGAAGAAAATGTACAGCAGCAATGAGCAAAACCAGAGGTTACTCTAGAACAGGGGTAGGCAACCTTGGCTCTTTTATGACTGGTGGACTTCAACTCCCAGAATTCCTGAGCCAGCCATGCTGAGGAGAAATGGAGAGGTTTCCATGCTGAGCCATGCTGGCTCAGGAATTCTGGGAGTTGAAGTCCACGAGTCATAAAAGAGCCAAGGTTGCCTACCCCTGCTCTAGAAAAACAGGAAAGTATGAGAAAGACATTCAAGATTGGTGCACCTTGGGTATAAGGGGGAGGGGAAGAGGAAACATTGACAGGCATTCATGTTTTTAACCAACTCAATAAAATAGAACTCTAGGTGTTTGTTTTTTGACCTGCCCTACTCTGAAGGAGTGACAACACTTTGATTTCAGGTTGTGATTCCTGTAACATCCAGGGCTTTTCTATGACAGCTTTTCAGTCAATTTCCAAACCGTCTCTCATAGACAACTTGTTCATTTCTTCTGATACTTGCAGTTCTCCTAAAGCTCAGCCTTCTGCTGCTTTACTGACAAATAAGCAGAGGAAAATAGAGTGGTCTTGGAGATACTGATTAACATTGTTGCGTTCTTATTTTCTCCCAAACTCTCTTTGTTTCTTAAAAAATATGTAATGCAGGCTGGTGATACTATGTCTTCTTTATGTCCTTTGCACATCCTGTTTGGGTGTTTTAGAAGAGAGAAAAAGATCTTTATCTAAAAAAGGAAATCTCTCAAACTTGGCTTGATCAAGAAGACTATGAAGCCAAAATGCTGGTTAAGTTAGTTTACAATCCATAGGAGTACACATATTGATCGATCCAAGTGTATTATCACAAAGCAAAAAATATATCTGAATTAATTAAGAAAAAGAAGCTTGCCCTATAGCAGTGATGGCGAACCTTTTCGAGACCGAGTGCCCCAAAACTGCCTCCCCGGCTCCACCCCCTGCCCACCCCCACTCTGCCCCCCATCCCCCACCCCGCCTGCCCACAGGACCATTCACCGCCTCTAGGGCCCGCCGCAGATCGCCCAGGCAGCCCAGCAGTGCTATGGCGGCCACACCCTCTGCCCGCGTCCTGCAGCATCAACTGCATGATGGGTCGTGAGGGCAGAGTCTTGTCTACGCTGCCTGGCTGCCATGTCTTTGGCTGCGCTGCTCCATGTGGGCCATGCTCAAAGTGAGTCTCCTTCAGGGGGGCTGCTGGAGAGGAGGGGGTTGTGGGGGGAGGCAAGGCTGGGGCAAAGGTACGTGTGCCCACAGAGAGGGCTCCGAGTGCCGCCTCTGGCACCCGTGCCATAGGTTCGCCACCACTGCCCTATAGGAACAATGGAGATCTTTGTTTCCTCTTCTGGGTTCAGCAACACTAAGTTACGCTGGGAAATAGTCATGATAACTTTGGGAGAGCTTTGGAGCTCAATGGATTGCTCTAATGTGTGGGAATCATATTATACTGAAATATATAAAAAGGCTAGGCTGGTGCCATCCACAGGACTCTTATTATTAAATAAACATGTTCTTCCAAGTCTTGTAGTGAAGTCTGCAACAGGAACTTTAATCTTGCTGAAACATGGGAAAGCTCCTGACTGATGATATAATTCCAGAGATTTTGAAAGCCAGTGCTTTGGTGATGGATACCCCCTTTGTCAACTTATTTACCCAAATTAATAGAACACACTGTTTATCTATTCCTCTATTGCAAGGTACTATTATCCGTGTTTATAAGAAGGGTGAGAAAGAGAACCATGCCAATTACAGCCCTATTAGCTTGCTTTCAGAAACTGGTAAATTATATGCCATTTATCTTAGTAAGAAACAATCTTGGGTAGAGGATAACGTGGAGCTGGCCTGTCAGCTGGCAGGTTTATGGGAAGGGTAATCCAACATTAGATTACTATAGTATTGTAAAGTCACCTAGCTGAGAAATGCATGTCAGCATCATGTAAAGCATGCAGAATATTGGGTCCCAACTGTAGATCCAGGATTTGTCAGTGAATTCCTTGATGCAGAAAAAAGCATCAATCATAGCCTCCTCTTCCTCCTCTTCCTCCTCCTCCTCCTCCTCCTCCTATATTGTAGAGATCTTGAATCCATCAGCATTTTACTCTTGTCTAGAGTGGGTTCAATTTGCACCTGTTTTATCTCTTCCACTTCACTTCCACTTCTAACAATTGAATCAACTTAATGAAAGTACCCAGATCTGTGATGAAACTTCACTTCAAATGTTTCCCCCCCCCCTTGATGGCGTCCTATACAGTTTAAATAAGAATTATAAAAAGATAGATAGATAAATCCATACAAAGAGTTTGAAGAAGTCACTTTTTACTGTGGAAAAATAATGTAACCTTTGAAGAGTCTTTTATCTTTCCTACGTATTATAAGAGATTTTTCAGAATTTCAATGACCATCATATTAAAAGCTGCTGGATACAGTAACTGTGAGAGGGACCTTGAAGTCCTAGTGGATGATCACTTGAATATGAGCCAGCAGGGTGCAGCAGCAGCCAAAAAAGCTAATACAATCCTGTGTTGTATAAACATAGGCATAGAATGAAGATCATGTGCAGTATTAGTACCACTTTATAAAACTATAGTAAGACCAAACCTGGAATACTGCAGCCAATTTTGGTCACCATACTACAAAAAAGTTGTTGAGACTTTGGAAAAAGTTCAGAGAAGAGCAACTAAGATAATCAAAGGCCTGGAGACTAAAACATATGAAGAACGGCTGCAGGAATTGGGTTGACTAGTCTAAAGAAAAGAAGAAATAGGGGTGACATGATAGCAGTATTCCAGTATTTGAGGGGCTGCCACAAAGAAGAGGAGGTCAGATTATTCTCCAATGCACCAGAAAGCAGGACAAAAAACAATGGTTGGAAACTGATCAAAGAGAGAAGCAACCTGAAATTAAGGAGAAACTTCCTGACAGTGAGGACAATTAACCAGTAGAACAGCTTGCCCTCAGAAATCGTGGGCGCTTCATCACTGGAGATTTTTTAACAAGAGACTAGACAGTCACTTGTCTGAAATGGTATAGGTTCTCCTGCTTGAGCAGGGGGCTGGACTAGAAGATCTCCATGGTTCTTTCTAGCTCTATTCTACTCACAGATTAAGATAAATAAAAACATTATCCCAGGAATGGGTAAAGTATGCTGGGTATCTGTTTCTGGAAAGCCATAACATCCCCATGTTTCCAAAAGATTCAATGCAGTTTAGAGTCAAACTTTACATTTTATCCAACTATGATTATTGAAATGTCATTGTCTATTTTTAAAGTCAATACAGTAAATTCAGTTTTACGTCAAAGTTGTTTAGTGGAATAAATTGATAATATCATAGGATAATATCCCATCAAATGCAAGTGTTCACTGCATTGGCAATCCCCACTGAAAATGTTGACAGTGACTTTGAATAACTTGGAGCCAAAATAGCTCAATAAGTTGGAGCCAAAGACTTTTGCCCCTATATACCTGCCTGGAGATTTTGGTCATCTTTGAATGATCCAAATGACTCAACTATTTAAAGTCAACTAGTTACAAGAGACATGGACTTATAGTTCACCTGGTAGCTTTAATGCCTAATGTTTCAGGTTAAGGGTTGCCACTTTTTAGCCTTTTAAAATTTAATATATTAGTTTTGAAATGTAACACATCCATGTTATACAGCATTGGTATATGTCTATGGAGATTCTCAGTCATCCAGTTCATGGTTGTCCAAAAGGTGTTTTCTTTTTCAAAACTCAACTGAACTTTATTTTTCCTTGAAGATGTTTCACTTCTCATCCAAGAAGCTTCTTCAGTTCTGACTGAAGAACTGAAGAAGCTTCTTGGAT
>NW_015386760.1:569730-570737 GCF_001527695.2 Protobothrops mucrosquamatus
GGGGATTTCTTTTCTCTCACCCTCCCCTTCACCAGTCATGTTGATTTGTTTAAATGGGGGAGGGGGTGTGTCTGATTATGGGCTGCTTTGGTCTGTGTCTGTTTGCACCTTGTCTGTTGCATACCAGGCCACTATCATTCGCAGGGTTCATGGGAGGATGTCAGCACTTGTCATGCAAAGGTCAGCTAAGCTGGTAAGGAAGGATTAAACAAGACAGTTGGGTTCCCCCAAACTCAATCCTATCCATCCAAGCAGGGGAGTTGATATTTTGAACACAACCGAAGTTCTGTACGTACATAGTTCTAATTCTGATCAAAGTCGCAAAGACCAGTGATTTTGTTCTGATGGATGCCATTCCCCCCCCCCTGATTTATATGATGCTTTGTTCTTTATCTTTCTGTGTGCACATCCAGCTGGGCCACTCCCCTGCTACATATTTCACCAATTTCCTTTCATCTTTCTGGTTTCCTCTGATCAGTTCATCTTCCTCTGATGTTCTCTCTTGGGATCCTGGATCCTTTTCAAAGCTTCCTATGGGCTCATCATAGTAGTGCTGTGCCAGAAATTTCTTCTGCGTTTTGTTTCATGCTCATTCAGTTTCATGGAAAAAATAAAAACGTACCTTTCTTAAAGAAGAGGGAAACATCTGAAAAATCCTCACGGCAGGAATCTCGTGGTCCTATAATCTGTGATAGTCATCCTGCCTGGATTCCTATTTTCATTTAAATCCCAGAGGAAGACGGTATAAGTCAATTTCTCCAATGGGGCTGTTTCAGATCGGGAAGCAGCAGCAGCCAGAGAGAGTGCAAAATAATAATAATAATAATAATAATAATAATAATAATAATAATAATAATAATAATAATAATAATAATAATAATAAGAAGAAGAAGAAGAAGAAGAAGAAGAAGAAGAAGAAGAAGAAGAAGAAGAAGAAGAAGAAGAAGAAGAAGAAGAAGAAGAAGAAGAAGAAGAAGAAGAAGAAGAAGAAGAAGAAGAAGAAGAAG
>NW_015386760.1:571886-598542 GCF_001527695.2 Protobothrops mucrosquamatus
AAAGTGCTTTTTCAAGAGGCAACTGGAGTTTCTTTGTTTTCCCTTTTCCTTCGCTTCTCATCCAAGAAGCTCCTTCAGTTTATCTTCTTGGATGAGAAGCAAAACGTCTTCAAGGAAAAACAAAGAAAGTCCAGTTGCCTCTTGAAAAAGCACTTTTGGGACAATCGTGACCTGGAAGAATGAGACAGTCTCCATAGACATCCTAATAACTGTGGGATTTGCTTAACAACTCCATTGATTTGCTTTCAGACAGTGGCAAAAAAGGTCATAACATTGAGCGTGGCTCACTTAACAACCTCTTTGCTTCGCAATGGAAATTCTGGTTCCCATTGTGGTTATAAGTCAAGGACTATCTCTTGCTCACTAAGAACAGGCTGGGTGAGCCGAAGATGGCAGGCAAGATGCAGGACTAACAGCGGCGAAAGAGAAGAATTTCAATCATCTTTTGGACTGTCCCTTCGCCTCTCCCCACCGTGAAAGCCAATGAAAGAGATGTAAAAAAAAAAAAAGTTACTTTGGCAGCTTCTAAGCTATTTGGCAGCTTTTGGAGGAAAGATTGGATGTCACTCTAACAAATAAATAGTGAACCACTTCCATAGCAATGCTGATAAAACTGCATGGATCAACTAGAGGGCATCTATATTTTCAACTTTACTGAATTTGAAATAGCTTATTTCAAAGTGATGAAACAAGCAGTGAAAAAGAACCTGCTGCCTTCTATATGTTTTGGACTACATCTCCCATAATCTCATTAACTGCCCATGCTGGCCCAGGCTCATGGAAATTAAAGTCACTAACATCTGGACAACAGCAGGTTGCCTAACCATACTATGCGAGATAATTGAGATATCTATGTTCCAAAATCCAAGCAAAGGAGAGCCACATATGGAAGTAAACTTCAATGAGTAACTGATATAGATAGAAACTCACATCTGGATGCACATCTGGATGCACATCTGCATTTATACAACTCTCTGGGCCTCCCCGAATCAACTGGGTGTTGATGTGGATTGAGGGCCTTTTCATGTGACCACAGTTGGATGGAATCCCTCTTCTTATTTATATAAAGCTTTCTGCTTCCAGACATTAACTTGTTCATTTTTGCCATTAAATGTGTCCTGTAAATGCTAGGATTTAGCAGTTAGCAATAGCACTTAGACTTATATATCGCTTCACAGTGCTTTACAGCCCTCTCTGAGGGGTTTACAGAGTCAGCATATTGCCCCCAACAATTTGGGTCCCCATTTTACCGACCTCAGAAGGATGGAAGGTTGAGTCAACCTTGAGCAGGTGAGAATCGAACTCCTGGAGTGAACAGTGAGTTAGCCTGCAGTATTGCATTCTAACCACTGCGCCACCACGGCTCTTTCAAGAATTATCTTTCTGTATATAAATTAGTTATAGGCACTTCCCCAATTGCAAGTTTCAAAGGGTGTGTGTGCATTGTTGGCCTTTGGCAGTGTTACCTCTTTTCACAGCAGCTGCTTTCAATATCGTTGCCACTTAAGATTTGTGCCTACCTGGCACTAACAAAATTGCCTGAAGATTCTGTTTGGTATGTGAAAGGGTCGTTCTCTCTGCCCAAGTCATGATCATAAGTGATCCCTGAGAAGCCTGTAATTCTGTGTCAATATAAAAGACAGGAAATTGATTGTGGAAGTGACTTAGGACAGGAATGGGTGCAGATCCCATTCCTGTCCCACAAATAACAGAGGGACGAAAAAATCGATCAAAAATGTTCAATATTTATCTATTTATCTGGCACATTTTAAGACACTTTTAAATACATATTGAAGTGATGCTCAAATGTACATTGCTCTCACTTTGCATTAAAGACTAAATCAATCAATCAGAACAGAGCTGGAAGGGACCTTGGAGATCTTCTAGTCCAACCCCCTGCTCAAGCTGGAGACTTTATAACATTTCAGACTGTCCAGTGGCTGTCCAGTTTCTTCTTAAAAAGATGGAACACCCACAACTTCTGCAGGCAAGCTGTTCCACTGGTTAATTGTTCTCACTGTTCTCACTGTTAGGAAGTTTCTCCTTAATTCCAGGTTGGTTTTCTCCTGGATGCTCTTTTTAAATTATATATATCCTGCCTTTATTATTTTTATAAATAACTGAAGGTAGAGAACACATATAATATTCCTTCCTTCTCCTATTTCCCCCAAAAGAACAACCATGTGCAGTGAATTGGGCTGAGAGAGAATGATTGGCCCAAAGTCACCCAGCTGGCTTTCATGCTTAAGTGGGGAACTAGAACTCACACTCTCCTAGATTCTAGCCAGGTGCCTTTACCCCTAAACCAAACTGGCTCTTCCTTGCTCTGTCTTTGGCTTCTTCCCAAGTGCAATAGGTAAAATTTCTATTGGAGTGCAATCACCAAAAACCCATCATTAAAACACCGTGACTTCTTTTGTTGTTAATTGTTTTATTGTGTTATAAGATGCGAATAATACATTATGGGTATTAGCAGGAGACAGCAGTGTTTGTACAATATAAACTAGAAATTGTTAACATGACAATAATTTAGACACCTAAACCTTTAGAGATGTGGAGAATGGGTAGCAATTGCAAAACTAAAAGCACATACAGGAAGTTCTTGTTTACAGATGGTAATTGGGACCAGGAACTCTGTCACTAAGTGATGCGGTCGTTAAGTGTGACATGACAATTTGCCATGGCAATTTCATTTGCCTATTATTAGGCAAATCCCACGTGGTCCTGCGGTTAAGTGATTACCATTTACATTCTGTTCCCAGCTTCGCCATTGATTTTCCTTGGCTTAAGCCAGCCGTGAAAACTGCAAATGGTTATTATGTATGAGCCCAAGTCACTGCAATGTCAAAACTTAGAGTTGGTTGCCAAATACCCAAATCAAAATCACGTGATTATGAGGATCTTGTGATGGCTACAACTGTGAGAAGCCTTTGTGAATCCCTCTTGCTCAGCACTTTAGTAACTTTGAATGGTTACCGACAGTGCTTTTTTTGTAAAAAAAAAAAAAAAAGGTGCCGGAACTCACACACATCATACAACCCGCCTTGCCTACCCTACAAGGTTCCATCCAAAAAAGGTGCCGGAACTCTGTTCTGGGCGTTCTATGACAAAAAAAAGCCCTGGTTACTGAATGAGTGGACATTAAGTGAGGACACCCTGCATACACAACAGAAATTAAGCAAGAATGATTTCAATATATCCATATAATAGCCAGGCAAATATAAATACTTACAGTATGGTTTATAAGGGGATCTAAATATTTAGATCGGGCAGAATATATATAGAGAAGGAAGATCTATTTTCCCAAGTAGTTTTTAATTTTTTTCCCTTTTTGTTTCATTTTCCTTTTTTCTCTTTTTAATATTCATAAACAACAATAAATGATAAGACAACAGAGATCTCAGTGTTGTATAAAGCTCAAGATAGGAATCCTTATTATATTAAAAAATAATTTAATGCATTTTGCAATAGTCTATCTTTGCCATACTTAGCATTAATTGTGCAATTCATAAAACTCTATTAACATTTCACAATTATAGTTAACATATTTTTATGTTATTTTTTGAAGCAAAATTCTTCTGCCTCAAGTTATAGAAAATTATTAAACTTATTTTTAACAAAGCAATAAAATGGAAGCTCTGGAGAAGAAAAATAGCTCTTAAAATGTTTTAAATTACAAATTAAATAAATTTTCTTGCTGGGTTTTGAACCAGCAGCCCCCTAATATGACAGGCAAATATTATAACTACTATGCTACTTAGAGATTGTTAGCATATTGACTTCAGCACAGATAAGAAAGTCACTTAGGAAAATGCAAGAAGGGTTTATTTTAAAGCTTGTTGCTGTTCCTGTATACAAATACGTGCATTTTGTGTTTTAACTTTGTAAATAGCAATACGTTTTTCAAGAGGTCTGTACTTCAGTAAGAAACCCTAGAAAACAAAGTGATTGGCAATTAACTTCCTGGCATGGAAAGCTGGAGAACACAGCAGCAGAGGAATCCTCCTAGAAAAAATGTGATCTGGATTGAATTGTCATTGCCAAAAGATCTCAAACTGGGCAGAGTTTTCTCACCAAGAAAAGAGAAATAGGGGAGACATGATAGCAGTATTCCAGTATCTGAGAGGCTGCCACCAAGAAGAAGGGGTCACATTATTCTCCAAAGCACCAGAGGGCAGGACAAGAAACAATGGCTGGAAATTGATCAAAGAGAGAAGGAACCTGGAATTAAGGAGAAACTTCCTGACAGTGAGGACAATTAACCAGTGGAACAGCTTACCCCCCAGAAATCATGGGTGCTCCATCACTGGAGGTTTTTAAGAAGAGATTGGACAGTCACTTGTCTGAAATGGTATAGAATAGATTCTCCTGCTCAAGCAGGGGGCTGGACTAGAAGACCTCCAAGGTCCCTTCCAGCTCTATTCTATTCAATACTATTCAAAGATGAGTCCTGTGCAGCCTTTGAAAAAAATAATAATACATCAATGGGTTTCATTGATCTTTGATCCTTTTAATACATGAGACATCACTCTTGGTCATCTAATCAGGAAGTCTGCATTCTTTCAGACATTGTCCTTGCAATCAACACTTTTAATCATTAAGATCCAGTTTCTGCGTCTCCGAGATTGTGAAGAACAAGCAAATTGGAAGGGAAAGCTACTTATCCCTCCAAGATATAAAACAATATCTGTATATATCGAGGTATGATCCCAGTGACTTTATCCTGAGCAGATAAAATTAAAACTATGGAGATCCGAATACGTGTAAATGTGCTCTTTTTTTTTTACTGCTCTTTTCAGTCCCTCAGATTTATGTTTGAATTTTTAATGCAGGATTTGAACATATATTCTCTTTAGACGCAAAGGGAACTACCAATGAACATAAAGGGAAAAAAACCCCAACATCCTGCCTGCCTTGTACATTTTTAAAAACAAGATGAAATGTTGGCAAGGGAGGGTGAATGTTGGCTAGACTTCCTTGAAGTCAGGGGTCTTCCTCATCAATGCTGGCTGAGGAATTCTGCGAGTTGAAGTCCATGAGTCTTAAAGTTGCCAAGTTCGGAGACACCCCACTGCCTTAAGGGATTGCCACATCTTAATCTGGATGGCTTGCTTTAAACTGAATTACTATAAACTTCACTATCTTGTGCTTGCAGGAAATATTCTAAAGGCTCTCCTTCTCATTGTATCCCACAACAGAATAAAGAAAAGTATAATAAAAAGCATTATTTAAAAGAGGGTTGTTGGGTTTGTTTTTTTTTAAAGGAAAACAAAAGCAATGAAGGATGAGGAAAGATGACAGGGAAATCCTTACCCTACCTGTTTTTCACTGCATTATAATGCAGCGCTAACCCCACTATACCAAGGAGAAATGGGAGCTAGATTGTGAGGATATGTGAAAGAGGAAAACTACCGTGTACCATATTGCTCTAAGATGTGACCTTCTTATTTCTGGTCTGTCACATATTGTGGTTTTCTCTAGCATTCAGCAGTTCTCAAAAACTCACTTCATGAAATCCTAAACTTTGAGCTTTGAAGCATGCTGAAAAACCAAAACGGATGCTTGGAAGCAGGAGGAACCTTTAGAAGCTTGGAAAGAATTGGGGCTAGAATGCAACCCTCAATGGGTTGAACTCCCACTCGTGCAACGGAGTCACATTTATAAACAATAGCCTAATTCAAGACAATAAATGCTCAAGACAAAAGTCATCATTCTTCTATCTCTATCTGCATTGCTAATGTTCTAGCCTCCCTCATGCCAACCCGCTAAGAAATATGAAGGCCCGCTAAATAGATCTTGCTCCGAGTCTTCCCCCCCACACACACACACCCCTTCTTCATTCTCAGATAAAAACCAAGAAGGGCTTTTGGGTTTTATTTGCATTTCTTCTGTACCTTCTCCCCTTCCTCCATTTTTGGATAAGGACATTTCGTGTTGCTCGCTAGAAGGAAAAAAAGAAAGAAAAAAAAAGAACCCACCAATCCTGTACTGCAGCAATTGCTGTTTTGCTTGACTATTGTAAGGTTTAGAGAAAACAGAGTTAACACAAAGCAGCCGAAGAGAGAGAATGTGTGCTGATTTAACATGCTCTTGAATACATTGCCAAGTGTTGAATAATTAATGTTTTTGTCATTTGCACCTCTTTTTAAGTAGAGTCTCGATGCTGGCACAGTTCAGCTCTGTTTAACTGATCTCAAACGTGAGCATGCCAATTCTGGAAGGGCTTGTATCTAAGATCTCTTTAAAAAGTGAACATGAGGGTAGGTGTGTGGGGTGGGGGGAAGGTTGTCCCCAAAGGGAGGACACCGCAAACAGAGAAGCCATGTCTTCCATGTCCTGTTAGGTGGCATTATTTCAGAGAGGGACCTCCAAGCAAACCCATTTTACAACCTCATGGGATAGGCAAAGATAATCGGGGGAAAGTAGGCCCACCAGTAATCTAGTCCTGTGCCATGTACACTTTATTGAAAATCAGCATCTTGATTTCTGGCTGGAAGCTTTTAGGAAGCCAGTGCAGCTCACAAAGTTGTGACGTTACATGGTTGTATAATGAGACATTACTACCCATGCCATTGCATTCTGGTCCAGCTTCAGTTTCTGGATGCTTTTGAAGGTCAGACCCATGTTAAGTACATTGTAGAAGTCCAACCAGAAGATGATCAAAGCATGACCAGGACCTCCCAGTCCAGGAATGGACACAATTGGTGCATTGTGAAAAAGCCCTCTAGGCCACGACTTCCTTAAGCAGGAGTCATGAGTCCAGGAAGAACCCCAAATTATGAACTGGGTCCAAATGGAAGAAAGCAGCCCCACTTAGAATCAAAGGCAGAAAATACTCAGAATCACCCATAGTCTTGCTAAGATTAAGCCACAGTCTGCTTTTCCCCATCTAGACCTTCCTTGCCTTTCCTCCAAAGCAAACCGGACAGGAAACGGAACTAGATGAACTAATTCTACTTTATTAAAAGTCTACAACAACAGTCTAAAGGCACTAACTTGTCCGATCCATTAGGGCAGGACCTCTCTAAATTTCTTTCTCTGCCCATTAAACCACTGGGGGCTCCTGCCTCTCTTGTCTATTGGCTTCCTCAGCAGCATCTCTTCCCCCTCATTCCCGAAGGTCATCCACACATTCTACTACATCTCCACAGCCTCCAAACCCCAGGACAGCATCAAGAAAGAGTCATTTGGATGACCAGAGGCAGAAACGTATAACTACTATCGGTATACTAATGATACTTGACTCCGTGCTAATGGTTTCATATTAAACAAAGTAAAAAGAAAATGGATCTCTGAGGGGTTTTGGCTAGACCTTCGTTGGTACCATTAACAGTGACTGGAAGCAACCCTGGATAAAAGAGGAGAATGACCACAATATTGTGTTTCCAATTGCCATCCCTTCTGAGCCCAAATGCTTTCTGAGCCCATTCAGAAGAATGCCATGGTTGATGATATCAAAGACAGTAAATGGCAAATGAGCTGTAAAACCTCAACATGTGATTGATTGACAACTTCTGTTTTATTCGGCTGTGATATCTCCACCATCAAATCAGCTGCACAGTTTCTCTGTTAGCCGCACTAGTGAAGAGATTCAGGACTGCAGACTTTTCATTCAGAATATTAGGCATGTGCTTCAGATTGATTTTTATGTCTTGCGTCAGCTGGAAAACAGAAGGCATTGTTTGATAGAGATGTTTGAAAGAGCACGGCAGTGTTGTACTCATATTTGTGATGTGATTGACTAATGTGAAGATTTTCATCAAAGAATGTGTCCAAAAGCATTACCTCCCCACACCCAAAATTATTTGTTCATTGAAAATTGTGCTTTAGGGCTTCATAAAAAAAATGGAGGTTAAAATATATGCATAGAGTATATACAATTTGCATATACACAGTTAAAAATCATCGTAACTGTAGGGGGAAAAAAATCAAACCATTGCTCTAAGACATCTGAAAGATAGAAGCAAACCTATCCAATCAACTATCAATTTAACCTGGCAAGTAAATGAGAACCATTTTTAACCTGGCAGAAAAAGGAGAGCGTCATGTTGAGGACATTTTTATCTCCCTTCCACTTTTGAGCCAAGAAGCCATCACAAAAGAGGTCCATCACCTTCGGGTGCTGGGGGCAAAGGATCTGAGGCTCAAAAGCAGTGGTGGGATTCAAATACCTGAACAACCGGTTCTCTTATTGGATTCAGGCCTGAGCCTCTGAGGCCTAGAATGGACTTCCAGAAGTGGCATCCATGCACTTCCAGCGGGCCACTCTAGGCCTGGAGGAGGCCTCCGAGGCCTAGAACGGACTTCCCAAAGTGACATCCATGCACTCCCAGTGGGCTGTTCTAGGCCTGGGAGGCCTCCTCCAGGCCTCTGAGGCCTAGACTGGACTTTGGAAGCAGTGTGCATTCAGCCAGTTCTCCGAACTCAGCAAAATTTAACTACCAGTTCTGCTGAACTGGTGCGAACTGGCTGAATCCCACCACTGCTCAAAAGGGTCTCAGAGTTAAAGCACCTGCTAAATTTTGCCTACTGTAAAATATTCAACCTGCCTCAAACTTTTTTTAAATCAGTAGAGGGATGTTGTGATTGTTTTTGAAATTGTTTTATGTTGGAAAAAATGTAAGAAATCTCCTCTCCAATAACATATGAAAAGAAAAATGGAGAGGTACCAGCACTCTCTTTGGTTCCTTACTTCAACTCAGAATTGTTCTTTTAATACTGCAGTGCAATCATTCTAACAACTCCTTGTTTTCAGAAACAGAAATGTTTTGCAACTGGGGGTTGGGAAGGGGACACAGAGTTCCTTACTTTTTTGGCCCTCCAAAGTCTCAGGGGTATGACAGTGATATATCTTCAACCTTCCTTGAAAAAAATGCATGTTATGCTGACAAATCTCGAGGGATCTGTAGGAAGTCACCAAAATCAAAGTAGAGCTAGTGTTGCCCTTAGGCCACAGCTGATAGGCCATTGCCCCAAGTACAGTCTAGCAAAAGGCCACACAGAGTTTCAATTCCATGTCTGAGACATAATTGATTTAGGAGTTTGTGACTCTCTCACGATTCATAGGTGCCTTTTTATAATGGCAATGACTGTTTCCAAGCTGTGCTGGTGACTTAAAAGCAAAGATTGTAAGTGCAGTGCTAATGGTACAGTAGCAGCGTGCAGTGTTTTGAATTAGAAAGCAAAAAGATGATTTCGTGTAGGGATACTCACAGAGCATCTCTCAACAACTTCTGAAAACAGCTATGTCATTTTCCAGGATCATGAGGCTGCCTTTTGTAGATGCCATAATATCTTAGGAAAATAGGAGTTTGGTCAAACAAGTTGCAGATCGATACTACGTGTATATTCACATATGCTATGAAACCACTGAGTTGCTTTTTCCTCCGGTGCCATGCATACTCCCACCAAGGATGCATCCAGCCTAGTGTGAGGCATCAGACAATGGTTAGTTAGCTGCATCTAGGAAACGTATCAGCCAGCAGTGAAAGTGGCAACCACTAATCCCTCCCCCAAGGCATGGTAATAAAGAGTTGCTTCCCAGGTTCTTGAGATATTGTATTGACTTCTTACAAAGCCCGAGGACTCTCCTCCAGGGGTCTAGGACAACTCGGCACAGCCAACTTGCCATGGCCAACTTGCCACAAGACAACACACCACACACCAACTTGCCATGGGACAACTTGCTGTGGGACAAGAGCATTAATACTGAATGAATGATGGAATAGACTCATTAAAAGAAGGATGCAAAAGAAGGGACCAAATAAAATGTGAATGACAAAAAGTAACATTTTTTTAAATTATTTCAAATAATTGAATTGTTGAATTGTCCCACGGTGAATTGTCCCACAGCAAGTTGTCCTGTGGTGAGTTGGCTGGGCTGAGTTGGCCACAGTGTATTGGTTGCCACAAATTGTCCCATTCAGCTCCTCCAAATGGAGGCAGCTGCCATTTGCTTTCAGGACCAGAGGCTTGTAACCAGATGGGGCTTCTGAGCATGTGCACAGCGTGTAATTTGCAGTTCTTCCAGGCACTAGGAGCATCAGTAGGGTGATTCGAGTGATGCATAGTGACACAATGTGACAGCTCCATTTTCTCTTTGAAAAGCAGGTTGCGTTGTTTCAGTCTTGAAAGGATGTTTCAGTCAAAGCTTCCTAAAGCAAAACACTCCTTTAAATCTTGATCTTGCTCTCCTCTCCATGAATGTGTCTGCTTCATTTTTAACATTATGCAAATTGGCGGCTCTCATCACTTCTCATGGCACTGAATAAATTAGGCTACTGAAATCAAGAACACATGCAAGGAAAAGGAAAAGCTGGTATGTGTGGGAAAGGCAGTAAGCACAAGCTCTAGTTTTGATACTGTAAGAAAAAACTTTTGGGCAGATTTGGGTTTCTGATGTTCACTTTGCTGAGCCACTGCTTTTCACCTGGATCAAGGTGAAAATGGATCAAGACTGGATCAAGAGGAGAAGGATAAGATCGCATGAACTTAAAAGTTACCTTTTCATAGGTTGGGGTTGATAAACAGCTTGTGAATCAAATGGTGATTTCTAGACCAAGGCCAGCTTACGTCTTCTCAAAGTAGTTAAAGGAAGACTTTAAGAAAATAATCTGATATAGCATTATGACTCAGGGGAAGGTCTTAAGTTCAAAATATTATTACATAAAAAAACTCCAGTCTCAAATCCTGGAATGTTGCTGCCAGTGAATGATAGTTTGATTTAATATGAGATTTTTTTAAAAGAAGCACTCATATGGCATTGTCTACACTCCACCTTGCACCACTGATTTGAGGAAGCTATGCTAATAGGAGGAACAAAAATGCCGTTGCATTGAGTGCTTTCGGATGTGGAGCATAAATCCACCATGAGGGTATGAATGGGCTCTACTGTTCATTGATGACAGCCAGCTCCACCTTAACATCATGACCTCTGAGATTCTCAGGAGCATAACTTTCAAAGGGTTAATCTTTCCCACCTGTTGTTGACCGTAGAGCAAGCAACTCTGTGGGCTTTCTTTACATGAGAATGTGGCCTTTGGCCTTTGAGCAGGAGTGGGCCCAGGGATTTAAAAAAGAGAGAAAAGAAGAAACTCACTGCTAACAAGCAGAGTTATCTCAGCTCAGTCATAGGGCAAGATCTGGCCATGTTTTTGATGGTCCTAGAACAAGCTGTTAACCACTTGGAGGAGGGCATAGGAAAGTAATAGTAGGTATCCTCTGCCCATTCACATTTGGGAGTTCAAGCTAACAGAAATTTATAAACTACAAATGTGTATCTTATTTCTATGTATTGTAATCTATGCTTTACAGTAATATATAGAAAATTAGACTTCGGTTCCGATTTATGATGAAATAAAATAAGATGCAATTTTATTGAAGATGAAATATTCTCTAAAAACGCAGTTCTAACCTTTCTAACTGGTCTTAAAACAAGCTGGTCCCGATTTTGGGTTTTACTGATTAGATTGATTTGTTGATATAGAAATGGCTAGTTCATACTGTACCACCATAGAAATGAAAAAGTTGAGATTGAAAAAGTTAATGCCTTATTCTACTGTAACAGAGGGAGTTGGAAGTCAACTCTTTTTTCTCCCCCCCCTTTTTCCACACTTCTCTTTTTCCCCTTCCCCTACCATTGTTCCTTACTATTTGCTTTTGTATTTTCATATTTTATATTATAAGTGAATAATATTGCTCCATTTTCAGCCCAAATGCTTTGAGTAATAATTCATTTATATTTCGTACTTCTTAACCACTCATCTCCCTCTGCTATGGGTCCTCTAATACATTTAATAATACAATAATGCTCTCTAACACAAACCTATTTTACTGTTGGAGCAGGTGAATCTATCCCAAGCAATTTTATGCAATTCCTCATGTCTGCATCTATTTACTCAAAAAAATGGCCACATTTTTTTTTGCCTATTTTCACTAATACATATAAACTAGTATTCACTTCCCCTAGTACATGAGCTTTGTATGTTGTTCTCCCAATCTACATATTTTTATGAATAATTTCCTTAATACAGTGCATTTTTCTGCACTCTTCCCAATTACATGCCCAACTGAGGGCATTTTCTTCCAATATTTTACAGCTTTGAAATATTCATAAAACTATAGATATTAATTAGTTCCACTCTAGTTTTAGTTTATTCTTAGGAAGTCCGAACTGGATACATTTATATTAAAATACAAAGTAAATGAGTTTCTCCCACTTCCCTACTTTATAAGATTGATGAAAGCTTCAGAGAAGCACTTTGAATTCTTAATCTAAAATATATTTCTTGGATCTGTTTTGTTTCTGCTTGCTCTGTTTCAAATTGCTTCATTAACAAAGAACACGGAAAAATATTCAGTTTTCTATTGGTGACAAAGGAGCATTTTTCCTCTCAATCTTAATTATTAGTTATGTATTACATTTTCTTTTGTAGAGAAAAATATGACCAGTTTATTTACAGTGACCTTAATAATCTCAGCAATTGGATGTCGAGTCTTTCAATGCTGTTTTCATATAGCTAGCTATATGATTCCTTGTAGGAGAAGGACAAGCAGAACTTGGGGGCAGAGTCAAGAGAGGAATCAGCCTGGAGTCGTTATATTCCCACGAGAGGTCTAAATCTAACTCTTCTTGAATTTTGTTAACTCTTATCTAGTGTCAGTTTAGTGCTGGCCGATAGTTGACTAGATTCTTGGTATAGGCTTGAGCAATACATCAGCTTAGATGGAACTTAATGTGTGGATTTTTTGCACCTGACATTCTTGTGGGAAATCACTAGGAGTGTTATGGCATATTTACAGAACTCTGACAAGATGGGAAGATTTTTGTTGTCAATCAGAGTAGGTTAGGTTAGTAAGCTAGTAACCCCCCATCTATAGACAGACTTGGGCTTGACAATGTGGAGACAAATCCTAGCCACTGTTATCACTTCCAAACTTAACCTGATGAGAGTATTCCTTTTCCAAGAGACATCAAGCACATACCTTAAGGAAAGAGATAGCCAATTTTTGGTTTCTGATTCCCCCCCCCCTTAAATAATTATAATCTATTGGATGTCTAAAGCCAATGTGGATGGGACTGAAGCAAGGTGGGTGGGACCTGACCTAAAGAGAATGGAGCCACCCTTTTCTTTTTTTTTACTTTTTCTAACATTTCTTTTTTCCTATCTATTTTATTTTCTTTCCTCTCTGCAAGAGCTGAGGACTATTATAGCTCATGCCGTATGCTTGCCTGATGGCTTGCAAGAGGCTTTTGGAATGAGAACAAGAGCTACAAGTTAACCCTTGGGAAACAAGTTGGCCCGGCCTGCCTCAGGGACATGTTCTGTTCTCCTGCATAGACCCCTTCAAACATAGGAGCAGAGCAATGCCAGCTATCTCATGATCTCCAATCTACCAGGTGGCCTATATTCCACAGGATGCAGTTGTTCTGGAGGGCGTGTGTGTGTACTAGAAGTAGAGTTGCTGGCTTCTAGATATCTCCCTGACTTACATGTAGATACACTCTTCCTTCAGTGAAAGAGGCAGCAGCCGTCCCTCCAACTAGTCACGCTCACATTCCTCTTCTCTCTGCTCCTTCTTCTTATGCCCTTTTCCTTATTATGTTGGCTGTGCTTATTAACATAGAGCTTCGTTTATATTATGAATGGGTTGTTTGGGTGAAACTTGGATTATTATGCTTAATCCTGTACTGTATTATGCTCTGGGAAGTCAGGGGGGGAGGGGGGAAGGGGATTAGGGGACTGAAATTATAAAAAATGATGTATTTATATGTTATAGGTAAATAGTAACTGTATTGAAAAGAGGAGATGCTCGGCTGGCACCCCAAACTGCACTCGAAGGGGCGGTTAAGAAGGGAGATGGGATGTAGGTAGGTGAAAAGGAGGAAGGAGGAGAGGTTGTGGGATTAGAGGGAGGAAGGACAGGAAAGTGAATGAGGGTGGAGGCAAGGCGGGGACCACCGAGCGTTTCCGAAAATGTAGTGATTTGGATTATCTTTTATTGCTTGTGTATGTAAATGCATCATATTGGTATTTGTTGTTTAATTATAAAAATCAATAAAACTTTATTTTAAAAAAAAACATAGATCTTCCACCAGCCCCAGGTTTTTTTCAGCATATTGTACAAGTAGTCTTGACTTACAACAATTCATTTTGTGACCGTTCAAAGTTACAACTGCCCTGAAAAAACTTATAATTTATAAACTTATAACCATTCTTTGTTAAAAAGATTTCTGGTCTCTTTTCTGTTTTTCTCCACACTGCTGGTTCCCATGTGTTCTTGGAATGCCTTCTTTATAACCTCGTCCTGAAGAAAACATTGTTCCATCTCTAATACTCCTCCTCTTTCCTCTACTATCATCCCACTTTGCCTGATCTCTTGTTACTCGTATTTTTCCTGTGGAGTATTTCTTCCCTGAAACTCCTCATAATATGCTAATAGGGAGCTGCACATTGATTCTAAGGGATTTGTTTCTGATCTTACCCAGTGCAGTTAAAGCCTTGAGATCATGTTGCTCATCTAAGGAAGAAGAGGAAGAGAAGGAAAAAATAAGAAAATGAATTAGAAACAGCTAGAGAATACAGAATAATAGAGTTGGAAGGGACCTTGGAGGTCGTCTAGTCCAACCACCCCCCCATCCCCCACACTCAAGCAGGAGACTTTATACCATGTCAGACAAATGGCTGTCCAGTTTCTTCTTAAAAACCTCCAGTGATGAAGCACCCACAACTTCTGAAGGCAAGTTGTTCCACTGGTTAATTGTCCTCACTGTTAGGAAGTTTCCCTCTTAATTTCAGATTGCTTCTCTCCTTGATTGGTTTCCATCCATTGTTTCTTGTCTTGCCTTCTGGTGCTTTGGAAAATAAGTTGACCCTCTCTCCTTTGTAGCAGCCCCTCAAATATTGGTACACTGCTATCAGGTCTTTTTTCCTTCTGTAGGGAAACATCATAGTTTTTCAATAAAACAAAATAATTTAAAAATAAAAAGCTCATGAGATTAAAAACTTATAAGCCATGAAGCACGAGCTATTGTTGAGTGTTAACAGCTGATCTACTAACTATTTTCTGCCAAAATGAAGTAGTGTGTTTGTAAGAGGAAAAGAGCTCAGTGGGAAATTCTTCCATACAAGTCACACTGTACACTTCACTGGGGTTTGTGTAGGTAACCTTCTTGCTAGATTGAACCACAACCATCACAAGCCATGGAGTTTCTAGTAGAAGCCAGATGTTCTGGACACCTGCAAATCATTTGGCAGCCATTGTTTATTTAAGTCTCCTAATAGGCTACCAGCTTTTCTCCATTTGTTTTCGCATGGAGATTCAGCTCCTACAGACCTGAAAGTGCTGGAGAGAAGATAAGTGTGATCCTCTTGTTATGTTCACATCATATTTGCATAATCACACTGTTTTATTTTCTTTCCCATTCTCAAAAAAGTAAAGTCAATAAACAACCTGTGAAATATTTGCAAATGGCATACTCTCACATGAATTTAGTCAGCTATAATTATTTTTATCCAGAGTCAGTAAAATTCTATATTATAAGATAAAGTGTGAAATATGAAAAATGGGTGGATATTACTCAAATAAAACCTTGGCCTCCTCATAAGAAGATGCATACTGAAAAATAATTTCACCACTGTTAACAAAAAAGAATTAATCCAATAAACAGAAGTGTTGTCAATAAGGAATAGAATAGAATAGAATAGAATAGAATAGAATAGAATAGAATAGAATAGAATAGAATTCTTTATTGAACAAGTGTGATTGGACACACAAGGAATTTGTCTCATAAGCTCTCAGTGTACATACAACAAGTGATAAATCATGATCATAATCATAAAATACAATAATCATAAATCATTAGATACAAACTCAGTGATAATCATAGGATACTAAATAAGCAAACAACATAAATCGAATAGGATACTAAATAAAGGCAATCAACATAAATCATGAGATACAAACAAATGTTTCTCAAATGAATGTGGGAAATGTAAATGTAAAGAAGACACTTTTTATTATTTATGGTGGACATGTGATGAAGCAAAGAAATATTGGAATAGAATTCATATTCTAATGCAGAAAATTCTTAATGAATATAAAAATAAAATCAGAAACTTTTCGTCTGGGTCTAATGGAAAAAGACTTGGGAAAAAAATTGAAACTCTGATTTTATATATGTTGACGGCAGCAAGACTATTCTACAGACAAAACTGGAAGGATGTTTTGATTCCCACCATGGACAAATGGGTAAAAAAGTTGATGGAGTTAGCAAAGATGGCTAAATCGACTTGATAAAAGAAAAGAATATAAGTACCTTTGTTTCTACTTGGAAACCGGTTCTGGACTTTGTGCTTGAGGTGGAAAAAAAATGATACTTTGATTTTGGGTTTTACTGATTAGATTGATTTGTTGGTATAGAAATGGTTAGTTTATACTATAATAGAAATGTAAAAAGTTGAGATTCGATGCTAATGCCTTATTTTACTTCAATAGAGTTGGAAATTAAATGCTTCCCCCCCCCATTTCCATACTTCTCTTTTTCCTTTTCCCTTACCTTTGTTCCCTAATATTTACTTTTGTATTTTTGTATTTTATATTATAAGTGAATACATTTTTTTAAAAAAAAAAAAAATCATGACATACGAACAACAAAATTATAGTCATAAGAAGCTAAGGAAAGAGAAGGATAATAGGTAACACAGCCCTACTCGGTGGTTTGACACCCCAGGGCATAAAACAGTGTTGTGCAAATTAGTTGTTTAGCAGAGTGATAGCATGGGGGGTGGGGGAATGTTTTTGTATCTGGTTGTTTTGGTTGCAATGCCCTACAGCGTCGTCTTGAGGGAAGAAGCTGAAACAGTTTATGTCCAGGATGTGAGGGGTCTGTAATTAAATGAAAACTGGGGAAAAAGTGTTCAGTTTTAAAGCATTGAAATTAGTGAATCAAATAAGTAATTAATATTGACTGTTTTAGATATCTCAATTTTTATTTTTTATACAGAAGTTGAAGAGCTTCAGGGTGATTAGACATTACCAAACAAAGATGTTTGATGTTGTTGTGAGTGTTGAACTCAATCAACATGGCCAACAACAAGAGATTCTGAGAAACATAATTGTAGACGGTCACAACTTCCTATCTTCAAGACAGACGACGAATGCACTTTGAATTGAAAACAAAAGAGCCAATCAGAGGCCTGTCAGCATATGCTCAGCTCAGGAACTTGTTTCGGTATCAGAACTGAGCTTACAGTCTTGAGATATAAAACCCACTTCAGTTCTTCCCATTTTTAACCTTATGGAAACTTTCTGATTAAAAAATTGCATTGCTTTCCCATCTAATCCAGTTGGATGAGGGAACTCCAACGAACACATTTTTTCAGCTAGTCATATCATAGTTTAACAAGACATGATACAGTTGCCCAATGAAATCTCTTTCTCTTTCTCTGTTATTGCAAACTATGAAAGTATACAAGGCCCATTTATGGGTAACTCTTGGCCACTCCAAATTACTTTTTGATGGATCAGAGCTCCATTGTTCACACTCATATCTGCAGTCAGCTTGGACTAAGCCTATTTATTCTATTTATCTATTACAAATTTGTTACCTTCAAGGAAGGTATTATTATGTTGTGCTAGAATTAGCTAGCAAATCTGTATTGACATTACATGGGCATTCACAAGTTAGCACACAATAACTCTTTCTACTATATTAGCCCCCATTAAGTGATTGAGGAACCTGGGGCCATTCAGAATTAATGCCAAAATCAGTTGGTTAATAGTGTTGCTGTTTCAGGAAGATAAACTGACTGCTGGGTTTAGGATTAAGATATGTGAATATGTTTAGCAAATTCAAGATATTTCTACCTACTCTCAAATGATCAGCTTTATAAGTGAGATTTTTCCCCCTAGACATGCAATAGGTATAAAAAATATATCCATTTATCTCAGTTTCTCATATTTATAACTTCTGTCTGCCAAGTTCTTTTTGTCAATTGATGATTTATGGATTTGAAGATTAAGAAAGATGTGGATTAAGTGAGGGGATAAGGGGATTTGCAAAATGTTTAAGAAGCAAGAGAAGCAATAAGAACGTAACTATCTGTTGAAAGGAAGATCAGAAGTCATTTATGTATTTCTTAATTTTAATTTTCTGTTCCTTGTCCAGCATTCTTTTATTTTCCTGTCTTTTTTTCCCTCTCTTTTGATTTGTCTTTTATTATATGAACTTTCTTAACAAACATACATTTAAAAAAAAATCAAGCTAGAAAATGTAAAACCTTTTATGAATGCCGCTATGCATTTTAGAGCACATATCTCCAAACATACATTTTTCTTTGTGATTTTGTCTAACATGCAGTGTTTGCAAAGAGATTTCCCTAGCCTAATGCATTTTGAATCATTTCCCCTAATATATATTGGAAAATTCACGAAAGAATTACTTTAATAATTAAATTTCATTTCAAGCATTGGCTGGGAAATGAAAAAAAAGGCCAATACTATTCAAATGCAAACTAGATGAATGTCTTCTATATCCATAAGCTGCAGGGACGAAAAGGTTAAGACTTCACTCCGTGTTTGCTGTAATCCAATTATTCGTTTGCCTCTTCCCAATTGATAAAATGTGCACTTTATAAGAATCTGCAAGTTACGATCATTAATAACTGGGCTTTCAGAATAGATTTACTCCACAGTGACCCTTGGATTGTGCAATGGGGTTAAATTTTAAAATAAATGGCAATACCCAGCCAATCTTGCCTGATCATGAAAGTTGTAAATGAATTTGAACTTTGTCAGTAGTTGGATAAGAGACTTCCAGGGAATACCAAGGCTGTAGGCTAGTCTGGGAAATTTGAAAAACATCCAGGAAGAAGTGGTAAACCACTCCGGCATTGTTGCCAAGAAAAATACATGGAGTTGAATTCAATTTGAGAGCGACTTTGCCTTATGCTAGGGTTCTGGATTACATATGATTCTCTCACCTGGACCATGAGAATAAGTGCTGGCTGAGGAATTCTGGAAGTTGGGGTTCACACATCTTAAAATTGCCAAGTTTGAAAAATATGGGTTTAGCTGATTGCAGATCAGAAGAAAGAAATTTAACCCCCCTTCAGGGTGCTATCTTGGCTCAGGTGTACTAAGAAATAATTCTCTGTGCAATATTTTTTTTGCAATTTGTAAAGTTTTCACCTACCAAGGTTTCTCAATTTTTGCTACTTACTTTTCAATGACTACTTCTTCATGTTTAGCAACAATAGTTACAACAATTAATCAGTGGAACAACTTGCTTCCAGAAATTGTGGGTGCTCCAACATTGGAAGTTTTTAAGAAGAGACTGGACAACCATTTGTCTGAAATGGTGTAGTAGGGTTTCCTGCCTGAGCAGGGGGTTGGACTAGAAGGCCTCCAAGGTCCCTTCCAATTGTGTTGTTGTTATTGTTGCACTACAGACACCATCTGACTACTTAACATTACATAGAGCTAGAAAGAGAAGAGAATGAAATTCTCCCCTTTAAATTTCTCTCCAGATCTTGGGATTCAAAACCATATAATCGTGTTTGAGATGCAGCCCAGCTATCTACTCACCTCTTCAACTGTCACCAGACGTAGACTGAAAACATACAACATATGCCAAACAAAAGGTGCTGTTGCATTTTGTACCAGCTGAATCTTCTGAATGCTCTTCAAGGGCAGCCCCATTTAAAGCACATTGCAGTAGTCCAAACAGGAGATGTTCAGGGCATGAGTGACTCTAAACCATTGGATGAACTCACCCAACAGCTTCATGTAGAAATTAAAACAGGAGAGAGAAAAGTCCCAAGCCCTCTAATACACCACAAAGCAGGGACTGTGGGCTGGATCTACCCCCCATCAACAGTTGATGGTATCAAAGGCTTGAAAGTTTATTATGTTTTTCATTCAAATTCTACCAACTATAGGTAAAGAAAAAAAGTGGCAAAGTTGTCACTTGAAAACTAATAATGAAGCTAAAGGTGTCATTATCAATTATGCATTTTTTGGGTTTGTTAGAAGTATTGCCTAAAGAAGGAGTATCCTATTTGGATAGAGATTACAACCTGGAAGATGCAAAAGCAGTGGTGGTGTGCACTAAGAGTGATTTATGCCAAAAGAGATTGGCAGAAACACAGTCAATTAATTCAGAAGTTAATTAAATCATATTTCTTGTTGAGATTCCAGAGGGCAAAGACAGGAGAGAAAAGGTCAAGCTTGTGGCAATTAAGGTTGGTATGCTGTTGGTATGTTGTGCTATTGTGCTAGTATGGATGCACAAGGACCACCAACCACACATTTAATAACCAGGAGATGCTCTTTCCAACCATCAGCTGCTAGCTAGCAAAGAGAGTTCTATAGTTACTTTGCCCTTAATGAGCAAGAACTGAACAGATTATTCTGATCAATTGAGAACAAAATCCTTGGATGTTGGTTCTAGGCTAGGAAAAACTGATTTGGCTCAGGGCTTGAGCAGGGCCTGACTCATATAATGCAATGAGCTCCAAAGGCTTGCATCGACCCATCTTCCTAATTGAAGAGCATATGACAGGAAAGTTTAATCCTTTCCTTCCTTATCATATTCCCAATAACAATAACTTCCAACCTCCATGCTACTGAGAGCCTTGGAGGAAAGTCGGTTTGACATCAATTAGGCTTCCCTCAGAGTCTAATAAGAGAGTAGAAGAAAGTGACAAGTAATGGTGGAAAAGTTTGTTGCACACCATAGTGAGGAATGAACATCTTTTCTGTGGGGAGACATGTGCCTTGGGACTATAGTCATGGGGCTGCAGGTCAGTGGAGGAGGATTAAGTAAGAAACAGGAAGAAACATCCACCCTCTTGTGTTTTGATATCCCCTTTATCTATCTATCTATCTGTCTATCTGTCTATCTGTCTATCTGTCTGTCTGTCTGTCTGTCTGTCTATCTATTATCTATTTATCTGTCTATCTGTCTGCCTGCCTACCTATTATCTCTATCTATCTATCTATCTATCTATCTATCTATCTATCTATCTATCTATCTATCTATCTATCTATCTATCTATCTATCTATCTATCTATCTATCTATCTATCTATCATCATCATCTCTCCTTTTTCCTCCCTCCATGACTGGCTAGACAGATTACTTGCCAAAAGCCTAACACTGGAATTTACAATAAGGGTGACATACAAATTAGAGGTTTGGATTGCTCATCTCTATATTAAGTCTCCTCTCCTCGTTCACCCAGCTGCTAGTTAAATTTTCTCCCATTATTAAATACCTTAAACATCTAATAATGTCACATCTAACAACTGAACTCATCACTGGAATAACACAAGAATATTCCAGAGCAATAAACCATGCACACTGAGTTATACACATATCTTACTTTTAATATCAGTTATCGCAACATATATTTTTTTCTAATTGCAATATGTTTGAAGTCCGTTTTGTTGTGTGAGATTAGCACATGGAGTATTCTTAAACATTTTATGGAGAGAATGTTGTATAATTATATTTAATTGCATCCTTCCTACGATTTCCCCATGGAACAACATTACTCAATCTTGATATTTTTCCACCATTTACAAATATTTATTGCAGTCTTTTTCTTTGCCAATATGTCAGGCTTTCCAAGAAATGACAAAGATGATTAAATCTTTGTCATTTCTTCTCATTTTTTCTCCAGTGCCCTGTCATATCCACAGTTGCTTTTTCTGCTACATGGTCTGAGGATGCTTATTCCCCAAATGGTAGTATAAAACCACAAGAGCATTTATGATTAGTTTTATGTTAATGGGCACTTTGAAGGCTAATGCTAGACCATCTTTATTTTATTCCTGACTAATTGGAAAATAATTCCCTTCCATCAAACCAAGGATGGCTAATTTCTACACATCATGCTTTCATTTACCCAGGGGCCAAATGTTTCCACAACTAAGATTTATTTAAGGATGGTTAAATTTTAAAACACTATCCTATCATTAGAACAAATATCTTTGGAACAACCAAATACTATGATGTTATACGTATATCAATTTGTTGCTTTTTAAAAATGTTTAAAGTTCTGTAGGCCAAGCCAGGGTAGGATTACTGACTCTAAACTGCAAATTGGGGAAATCTGTGAGTAAACAACTTTGTGAACAGGGTGGACTCAATTCACATAGCATGTTTATGGGAAAAGCAGATTCTTTGATATATGCCTCTTAATGGCAGAGAATGAGTGACAGGAATTGTGATCCTGTATTTCTGAAGGTCATAAAGTGGGGAAGATTGTCCAGTATGGTAAGGATAACATTGCTGAACCCAGCATAATAGAAATTGTTTTTCAACAGAACAGTATCAATTAATCCAATTTGCTTAGATCCAAAAAGGGATATGTAATTCTTGGCAATAGAAGAAGGGGACGACAGAGAATGAGGTGGCTGGATGGAGTCACTGAAGCAGTAGGCGTGAGCTTAAATGGACTCCAGAAGATGGTAGAGGACAGGAAGGCCTGGAGGAACGTTGTCCATGGGGTCGTGATGGGTCGGACACGACTTCGCAACTAACAACAACAACAATTCTTGGGTTTGGGTTCATTGATATCTGATGGTTTTTGCCAAAGGAAGTTTTCATCTCTATGAACAACTGCAATCTAAATGTCAGGTTACATGAGAAAGATGCAATCAGAATTTTTTTAATTGCCTGAAGAAAATCTAAATGTGAATTAGAAAGAATATGAATTCCTGCATTTGCTATTACTATTTAGATTTAGGGTAGATTTAATTTTAGGATGGACCCACCATTGAGGATGAGTTAGGGTGGAAATGTAGAGTCATTTAATATACAGGACAGTGTGCTTGTTCCCTAGTTATCATACTGCAAAGGTAAGCAACTTGATATCTCCCTTGTGTTTGGAACTACAGGAGGAGGGGGAGGAGAAGGAGAAGGAAAAAAAAGAAAAAATAAAAGAAAAAGGAGGAGGAGGAGGAGGAGGAGGAGGAGGAGGAGGAGGAGAAGGAGGAGGAGGAGAAGAAGAAGAAGAAGAAGAAGAAGAAGAAGAAGAAGAAGAAGAAGAAGAAGAAGAAGAAGAGGAAGAGGAGGAGGAGGAGGAGGAGGAGGAGGAGGAGGAGGAGGAGACGACTCGGGTAGAGATTTTCTTTGTACCCTTAAACAGGGTAGCAAGTAACCAACTTTTATTTGTTAATTTCTCAAAGAGGATAACATTCTGGAACTTCTGGCTTCATATAAAAGGTTTGCCTAGTCTTACATGTTAGGCTGTTCACTTGGATGTGTTGTGGTGATGGGGGTACCTAGTATTCGTAACCTTGGTTCTAGCATATAATATCAAGGAATACCAACATCTAGTTGCACCTTAACATTAAGAGCCTATAAAGGTAAAGGTTTCCCCTTTGTGTCCAATTCTAGGGGGTGCTGCTCATCTCTGTTTCTTAGCCAAGAATAGAACAATAGAGTTGGAAGGGACCTTGTAGGTCATCTAGTCCAACCACCTGCCTAAGCAGGAGTCCCTACATCATTTCTGACAGATGGCAGTCCAGTCTCTTCTTGAAAGCCTCCAGTAATGAAGCACCAACAACATCTGAAGGCAGTCTATTCTATTGGTTGATTGTTCTCACTATCAGGAAATTTCTCTTTATTTCCAGGTTGAGTCTGTCCTTGATCAGTTTCCATCCATTATTACTTGTCTGGCCTTTGGGTGTTTTGGAAAATAGGTTGACCCCCTCCTCTCTGTAACAGCCCTCAAATATTGGAACACTGCTATCATGTCTCCTCTGGTCCTTCTCTTCACTAGACTAGCCATGCCCAGTTCCTGTAGCCTCCAGTCCCCTAATCATCCTTGTCACTCTTCTCTGCATTTTCTCTAGAGTCTCAACATATTTTTTATAATGTGGAGACCAAAATTAGTTGCAGTATTCTAGGTGGGAGTGAGCCAGCATTATCTAAAGACATTTCCATGGTTATGTGGTCAGCATGACTATATGCCAGTGGTGACGATCCTATGGCACGGGTGCCAGAGGCGGCACTCAGAGCCCTCTCTGTGGGCACACATGCCATCGCCCCAGCCCCGCCACTCCCTGTGGCCCCCTCCTGACCAGCAGCCCCCCCCAGAGGAAAATCGCCCAGGGCGCTGCCTGCGCAGAGCAGCGCAGCCAAGCACATGGCAGCCGGGCAGCGGGGACAAGACTCCACCCTTGCACCCCATCATGTATAGATGATGCTGCAGGGCGCAGACAGAGGGCGTGGCTGCAATGACGCTGCTGGGCTGCCTGGGCGATCTGTGGCGGGCCGTGGAGGTGGTGGGTGGCCCTGCGGGCAGGAGAGGCGGGGCAGGGCAGTTTTGGGGCACTTGGTCTCTAAAAGGTTCGCCATCACTGCTATATGCCAGGGTACATGAAACACTGTTACTTTCCCATCAAAGTGATACCTATGTATCTACTCACATTTGCATGCTACATGGGCAGGAGCTGGGGCAAGTATGAGCTTATATAAATATAATCTTCATATATATATATATATATATATACAGTACATGTGTGTATAATATACAGATAAGCTTTTACGAAGATGCCACTGGTTTTCCCGGGAAAATGTTACTGACCCTGAAACTATTTAAAAAGGCACCCTTCAAAAACTTGAAAAGACTTCAGCAAGTCCTTTTTTTTTTTCCCCATACAAATCCCCACAACACAGCAAAAGCCCATTTTGCCATTTCAGTGCCGGCGAAGAATGCAGGAAGGGTGGATCAGCCGCTTTCTGCTGGAGTAATTTTAGCTTTCATTGTAATGCCTGCCAGTGGCTATTCCGCATGCAAAGATGACTGAAGCAAGCTGTGAAAGGCCGGAGCCTGCCCCTGCAACCCTCAGAAGGATGTTGGGCTTGGCGCAGAAGGTCCCCGTCGTCCTATACTCCGGACCGAATCTTCTGTCCTTATAAGGTACGTAAGTATCGGCGAAGTACTACAGTACGAAAAGTGACAGTCGAAAGTCCCAAACCAAATCTAAACTAAGACCGAAAGAGGACGTCTTCGAAACTTACAACGTGATAATCGTGAAGGACTACTCCCTTTGTTTGTTTGTTTGTTTCAAAAACTTCCACGATATATTACAAGGAGCACCCAATCTTTGCAGGGACAAATGTGAAGACACCTGAATAAAATGAAGTCGACGATAAAGAGAAGCAGAGCTTTGCTTTAACTGACAAGCTGATTGTTAAAAGAACGGGGAAAAATGCACTCAACCTGAAGATTTTCTCCTTTAAGACATTTAATTTAAGACCATTTGCTGTTGTAAGATATTGGGGGTATTTTGTTTTGTTTTTTAAGTAAAGATTATATTTTCGCACCGGGCAGAAGTTCTACATTCATTTTATTTATTTTTTTACAAACTTTAAAATATGTCACAATGAATTAGTTTGCTTCCAAAAAGTGATGGCATGTGTAAAATGTGTTTCTATTTGAACAGAAAATTGGATCAATTCACAAAATATATGCTGGCTGCCTATAGCTACACTACCTGAATTTTCATGGCTGAGTAGAAAAAAATGTTCTTTATCAGCCAATTATGTCTAATGTAATAAGAGACAGAAGCAAAGACCAGAGCTGAAGTGCAGTGCAGCAGGGGTGGCCCAGATATTTTTTTTTAAAAAAACATATGTTATTAAACTGCTTCTGCAATGAATATCTGGACTCTAAAATGATGATTTGGGTGGGAGGGATCATGTGACCAGAGTTGCTGGAACCAAATGTTGACTCTCAAAGAATAAAGTCAAAAAGGTAAACAAGTCCAGGTGTTGACCCAAAGTACAACTGAAAGAAGCTACATTTTTCCAGCATTTAAGCCACCTAGAATTGTTTGACATATAAGATCTTGTGTTTCCTCCCCATTATCTTACTGCAAGGATAGGCAACTTGATGCTCTCCTTGGGTTTGGAACTACATCTCCCAGAATTCCTTGCTATTGGCTATGCTGGCTGGGGCTGATGGGAGTTTGATGTTCAAAATATCTGTGTTTGTGTGAGAAAGTTTTAAACTCCTGGTAACTGTCCTTGAAAGATCTTGCAATTTTCCTGGCCAAGTTTGTCAGAAGAGGTTTGCCATTGCTTGCTTCCTAGGACTGACAGAGAGTGACTGGCCCAAGGTGAGCCCAAGCCTAAAGTCATCCAGCTGTCTTTGTGTGTAAGGCAGGACTGAACTGATGGCTCCCAGTTTCTAGCCCAGAGACTTAACCACTACTTCAAACTGGCTCTCTCAAAACATCTAAGCTAGGGATGATAACTAACAATCTCATTATGAAATAGGGACAGTAGCAGTTATCACTATTTTTTCCTTTTTCCATTCATAGTCCTATATGCCATTCCCAAATTCTTCTCTAGCAGACTAGGAAAAATTCCTGAGTGCCCATGTTTGCATTGATGACATTCTCATCTCTCATTTCCCCTGCGATGGGCACTTTGAGCAAAACATAATAATAATAATAATAATAATAATAATAATAATAATAATAATAATAATAATAATAATAATAATAATAATAATAATAATAATAATAATAATAATAATAATAATAATAATAATAATAAAAAAGTTGGAAGGGACCTTGGAGGTCATCTAGTCCAACCCCCTGCTCAGGCAGGAAACCCTATACCATTTCAGACAAATG
>NW_015386760.1:599079-607378 GCF_001527695.2 Protobothrops mucrosquamatus
TGACATTAAGATTCCAGTCTATTCAGTCGATAGATTTCAGCCAACATAGAAAGTTAAAGTTTGTTTGCAAATGTTCCCGGTCACTTCTCCTCATAGGTATGAGAATTATTCAACAAGCACAACATAATTAAATTAGGCTAGTTGTCTTCATTTTGTGGACTATATACAAGCTGAAAGTACCCAGTTAAGATACATCAATCTTCCTAAATCTTCAAGTAAATTTATTCCAGGATTAGAAAAAATTAATTCTCCAAAGTGCTGCATTGAACTAGATGATACTATAAATCTGATTAACTGCCCATCATGTATCAAACTATAGTATATCTTCAGCTATATAACTGCATGTCATGCCAGATGTATGAGGAATTTTAATTAACAATATAATTGGAAATTTTATTGTCATGTTTTATTATGGCTGTTGAATAGTAGTTTTAAGGAAGTACATTAAGCTTTTAAATAATTTATAATTTATATTGTACCTCACCCTAGAATCTAATGTAGTGACAGACGAGTATGTGTGTGAGGGAGAATGCAGTCAACCACATACACAAATATACCTTGTACGTGTAAATTCCTATATTCAAATCTTGCGATTTTTGGCAATGTTCTCAAGTAGTTCAGCTACATACAAATGACCTCTAATTGAGATTTTCTAGACCAGTGATGAGTAGTTAGTAGATGTGGAATTACAAATCCTATTATCCCTAGACAACATGGCAATGATTGTACTGATGGAAATTATAATTCAACATATGGATATACAGAGTTGGGAACCATTGCGTTAAGATAATTCTAGACTACATGGATTATCACTGTGAGTTGGGGGGGGGCACAGAGGGAGGCTCAGCCAATCTCACTGTATACATGTTATACTTCAATAATAAAGGTTCATTCATGATTAGAATATAATATGTATTTACTATCTTTCTTATTAGTTGCACCAGCCAGATTATTTTACACTTCACCTACATTTGCTAGATTTTTATTTTCAGAAGATTATTTTTCTGCTTGAAAGAATAACTTTTAATAACAAGTTGATTAAAATGAAACAAAATTTAATTTTAAAAACTTGTCCTCTACACTGGCTTCAACATGGCCATCATAAAACAAGCTTCTTAACATTTCTTAAAGATATCCGGGCTTGGACTTGCATGTTTTCAAAGAAATGGAATTGGTTGAGGATTAGCCATAGGAAAATATTTTCTGTACTCTTGTTTTTCTTTCTTTTTTAAACACACAATGGGAAACTTAAGAGATACCATGAGATATTACATTAAATAAGATGGTTATTTCATAGTTCATAAAAATAGTATCTTCACTTATGACAACAATTAGGCCCAACATTTTGATTGCTAAGTGAGATAGTTACTGAGTTTTGCCCCATTTTACGACCTTTCTTGTCACAGTTGTTAAGTGAATCACTGCAGTTGTTAAGTTAATAACATGGTTGTTAGGTGAATCTGGTTTCCCCATTGACTTTCCTTGTCAGAAAGTCGCAAAAGGGGATCACATGATCCCTGGACACTGCAGCGGTCATAAATATGAGTCAGTTGCCAAGCGTCTGAATTTTGATCATGTGACCACAAGGATGCTGCAACAGTAGTAAGTGTGAAAAATGGCCATAAGTCATTTTTTCCCAGTGCCATTGTAAGTTTGAATGGTCACTGAATGTTGTAAGTTGAGAACTACCTGTAATGGCTGGAATGGGACAACTCAGTGTGGCCAACTCACCGCAGGACAATTCACTGTAGGGCAATTCAACAATTCAATTTCAGTATTTTCATTTTTCTCATTCACATTTCAATGTGTCCCTCTTTTTGCATCCTTCATTTCATGATTCTATTACACCATTTATTTGATATTAGTATAACTCTTGTTCTGCAGTGAGTTGTTCCACAGGTGAGTTGTCCCTGGAAATTGGTCTCTGGCCATGCTGGGCCGTCCTAGACTCTTTATATCAGGGGTCTTCAAACCTGGCCCTTTTAGGACTTGTGGACTTCAACTCCCAGAATTTCTCAGCCAGTGTGCCTGGCTGAGGAATACTGGGAGTTGAAGTCCACAAGTCATAAAAGGGCCAAGTTTGAAGACCCCTGCTTTATATACTAGGTTTGTGACAACAAATATTATAGGTATTATTTATTTTTATTTATTTTATTATTTTTATAAACAATTCAAGGCAGTGAGCATATCTCCTTCCTCCTCCTATTTTCCCCACAATAACAACCCTGTAAGGTGAGTTGGTTGAGGAAGAGTGACAAGCCCAAAGTCACCCAACTGGCTTTCATGCCTAAAGCGGGACTAGAACCCATGGTCTCCCAGTTGCTAGCCAAGTGCCTTAACTACTGGCTAAAACTGGCTAAAATCTGTTGCTGTGTACTTCCTGGGCAACTCTCCAGAAAAATGAGGATGGTTTCTCAACCAAGTCCTCAGTGAGAGAAAAGAGGTGAGATTGGTTGCAGAAAATTTTCCTAAACTGCTGTTTTAGATCTGTGAATCCCCTGGAAATTGAAATACTTTGAAGTATAAGCAGGATGCTTTGCTTCGTGAAAGGTCTAGCACTATTCCCTTTATAAATTTTATGGATGGGATTTTTTTTTTATCCTGAACTTGGTGACATTTAGACTTGATTTCATTTACAATTCAGAGAAGGAAGCTATCATGGCTAACTATTTCAGAATGTTAATTCACCAAACTGTGGGGGCTTCCATTAAGTTCTCTACAACAATGACCAGTTTATTCTGGGGCCGTTTTGGAATGGCTTCTGACTCCTGCTCATTTCCCAATAATTACTGATAATTGCGCCACTCAAAACAAAATAAAGCACAGCAGACTCTTTTAAAAAAAATATCCCGGAAATCAAGTTTGTACAATAGCAGACCTTTGCCTCTGGAGGTGAGAGGAAGGATGTGCAAGATTGATGCAAGGCTTTGGAGTTACTTTTTAACAAAGTTTCAAACATAGGTATAAATGAGAGGACTTGCAGAAAGGAAATCAAAGCCAAAGCACTAAAATGAACTAAAAAAAATAATATATGGATTAAGTGGTTTTCCAAGTGTCATTGCTGCTGCTCTTCTCTGAACATGTTGACCTCTCTTAAAAATATCCTAGTTGAAATACAGTGGCTCTAAAATCCTATGCCTGGGAAACTAAGTTAATCAATAGAAGTTCACAGAAGTAAGATTTCTGAATATGTCCTCCTCCTGCAAAAAACATATCCCCCCTCCCCAGAAGTCTCCACACAATAAAATAGAACAGGATACTGTATGTAGAAACATTCTGAGTAAAAAAATGAACCATCTCTGAAAAAAAATCAAGTCAAATCTCTTTCGAGCTGGACTCAACTTTTTTTGACTTCATAAAGAATTCCATTCATTTCACTGACAACAATATCAAAGTAATGTAGATTCATCATCACCTTCTTATGGAATGTTTCTTTGACATCTTAGTCTAGCCTATAGCCCTGGCATTCTCAATGATTCCCATTCAAGGATTAACCCTGATTAGCTTCTGAGCCCAGAAAATTGCAAGCCAGTGCTGCTAACTGGGTGAATTTGGGATGATGGATGTTTCACCCAGCATTCCTGCATAACCCATCCCATATGATTTGAGAGGGTCTCCCAATTATACAGAGATGATCTTTAGTGGGAAATGGAAGCTGCTGGGTAAAAGTAACCTAATAGTTCGAGCCAATAGACTTTTCAATTCTTCCCTGCACATATTTTAAAATGTGTGAAGAAACCTGTGCTAAATACAAAATAGTATAGTAATAGTGGTGGGATTCAGCCGGTTCACATCACTTCGGCAGAACTGGTAGCTAATTTTTTGTTGCCCAGGCTCAGAATGGACTTCCGGAAGCGGCATCCATACAGAGAACCGGGTGTTCACATATTTGAATCCCACTACTGGATCCCATTCAAATCTACCAGTCAGCAGGCCTTCTTGTCAATGACATCTTTGCAGTCAGAAATTCACAGCAATTGTCATATATCTGTGGACTGCTCCTTCCTGTTTGTGATAGTGTTTCCCAAGTGCTTTAAGGCATACCTCTTCCATTGTAATCATTGTTTTCCTCTTTCTTGTGCTGCTGTGGAGTTACTTTATCTATTTATTTTTAATTGTTTATTTAGTACCCTAAACCATTTCAACTTCTGGGGAACTGGTAATATGCAATTATCTCAGTACATAAACCGAATAAATCAATAAATCGAACAGAACTCATCTCCCACATACTAGGTCTTAGTTATCTTGTGAGCATTGGAACACTCAGCAACCTGACTGCACTGTTGTAAGTCAAATTTATTTTAAGATAAAACAAGCGCTTTTAAAAATTATAATGATTGGTTTACCTATATGCTGATTTTTAGGATGCTCAAAGTTGCTTATGACCCCAAACATTCACATTTCCTAGCAGAAATGTTGCATTTTATTAGATACTATTTGCTGCTTCCAACTGCAAACTTTACCTCAGGATCTGAGGTAAAGGCAACCACTGTAAATAATCACAGCTCTTCTCACCTATTCTTTGTAGCATCTTCCACCAAAATCTTAGCAATCTGAAATATATATACCAGATTTGCAACAATGGATTATGCATATACATTGCTTATCAGTATTTGAAGTAAGTCTTTTATTTTTCAACAAGGAAGACTTTCAAGCAATAATGTCATTTTATTTATAAAAAGTTTACTTTATTTTTCCTTTTACATGACCATGATTATTAATTTTGAGGTCACATCTAAGAAGCAAAATTCTGGAGGAACTTAAGATGGCAGCAGAGATTAACATTTTAATGTTACCATGTTTCCCCAAAAATAAGACCGGGTCTTATATTAATTTTTGCTCCAAAAGATGCATTAGGGCTTATTTTCTGGTTAAGTCTTATTTTCAGGGAAATACAATACTAAATGTGTTCATCTGGCTGATGATCTTAACCAGGGGTTATTTTTGGGGTGGGGCTTATATTATGAGCATCCTGAAAAATCATGGTAGGGCTTATTTTCCAGTTGGGTCTTATTTTCAGGAAACATGGTATCTAGCAGTTCTCAGAAATTTTGCAGCCCGGCTCTATTAATTCTAGTTGTACAGATTTGTGTTTTTGATCTTGTAACTTGTTCATTAACCTCATATAATAAAATGAAATATTGAAAATGTGTAGTGAACTGCAGGAAAAAAAATAGACACTCCTTTGAATATGCAGATTCCTGTCTACAAAAGAAGAGTGCTTGAGCATCTCTGTTTGATTTCTCTTGATTTGCTATTTCATAATCTTGAACTAATGAGTTAAAGGGACATGACATTGTCACAAAATAGGTTAGGTCAGGGCTCTGATGAGAATTCACTAGACAAATCTATGTGCAGCATCTCATGTGCCATGACTGAAGAAAATCTTGATTTAGCACATCTGTTTAATGTATTTTGGATACAATGGACAAACTTTGAATTTGCTATCACCCCATTTAGGACACAAATATCACTTAAATCCAAATCCATTCCAGATAACATAATTTACACAATTACTCAAATTATATACATTCACATACAATGGGCATTCAGATTTAAAGGACAGGCTAATATAATGTTAATATAGCGGCTTACATGATCAGAACAATTATTTCCGCAGAAATATAACAGGATATTATGTTCAGAAAAAAGATTCTGAAGGTGGAGGTAAGGGGAGAGATCTTTTGAAGATGGAAATTTCTTAGACTTATTCCTTCCTTCCTTCCTTCCTTCCTCCCTCCCTCCCTCCCTCCCTTCCTCTCTCTCTCTCTCCCTCTCTTTCTTTTCCCCCTCTCCTCTCCTCTCCTCTCATCTCATCTCCTCTCCTCTCCTCAAGTTTTAATTTAGAAGAGAAATATGTCTCATACAGAAATCTCTTGATTCCTACAATTTCCCAAACAAGGGTGCTGACACATATGTTGGATGATAATCCCATACTGACTGAAAATTCTGGCATGTCTGGAGGGCACAAGTTAAGAAAGATGTTATTAAGCCATTTCCCTTATCACTTCCTCCAGTTGTATCCTGTAAGTTCCCTTTAGCCTGCTCTAGAGAGTGAATTCTTGTCATAATTTAAATGAGACTTGTTTTACCTCAGGACCAAACGAGGAAGAAGGCGATGGAGACCTATTCAAAGATATATACGGTCTTATCTTGCTCCATCTTTTCCAGCTCCTTCTTTTCCACAATGACCAATTAGCTAAGTTTAATAAACTTATGAGCACAGATGATAGGCCTCCCAGACTCTTCCTGTCCCCCCCTCTCAAACTAGAATCCAAAGTGGAATTAAATATGAGGAGCTATATTCTAGTGCTCCGCATATCAGAGAAAATGTAAACCAGTTATCTCAGTAGTCTGGCATCCTGTTTTCCGCACTGGTCAGACAGATGCCTCCAGCAAGTAACAGAGACCAAGGGACTAATTTTTTTTCCATTCATTATTCCAGCAAAGTTAGAAGCCTTCTGCTTCTGGATGGACAACAAAGATGGGTGTTTGTTGTATAAAAATGACTAACAGGTTGTGCTCTTCACGAATTAGTCTCATATTGTGATTCTCATTGCCAACTGTGGTAGTGCATAGTCTGAAGAGGTACTTTTGTCTGCTTTGGAGGAGTGAACTATTCGTCAAGCTGAATGCAGCAATGAAATCTGTTGGGACTCAATAAGTCTGTTTATATAGTATCTTCTCTAGGCCTGCCCTCCCCATGTGCATGAAAGACCTTGAACCTCACACAGTATCCATTGATGCTTAAGCCTCACTATTCTACAGCTGACCCTGCTGTGTGTGCATAAAACATTCAAGAGACTTGGAATGATCCTTTATGATTATACTTTTGTGTTGAGGAAAACAAAGGAAGGCCTTGGTTTGATAATGTTGACATAGACTATAAAAGTGAAAAAGCAAAAGCACCAAAGCACCTTGAGATTCAAGATTCAGTGCTATTCCCCTGGAACAGGAAGGAAGACATACTTCAGAATGATCTCATGTGTCATAGTGGGAGGCTGCTACCATTCCTAGGAAAAAGCATCTACACAAAAAAAATATTTTTTTAGAAAATAATGTTAATATACAAGAGAAATAAATTTCAAATTCTACTCTATCCTCCCACATAACAAAAGGAAAGCAGCAACTCACACTAGACAGTTTCAGTCAGACTTGTCATTCCCAGTGCAATCCTTATTAGAATAATTTTCTATTTAAATTTAGAAGAATATTGTTGTATTTTTAAAACATATTTCCAGAACAATGCCCGTGAAAATAATTCCTCATTTTCTAAAACTTATTTTAAGCGCTGCAACTGGTTTGGTTCACTCTACTTCTCTTTGCTTTTTTATTCTTGGGTGCCTCTGTAAGTAACATCAGAGGCTATAAGTTGGAAGACTAGAATGCCCTTGTTATTGTTTTTATTTGTCATGTATTGAGCAGAGATAATGGATCTTTCATAGCTTGTCATACAGTGAACAGATGGTTTATCTCAAAGTTAAGATCCTGAGAATTCAGAGATATCAGCTACATTTCCTCCCTGCATTACTTTTGTGAAACATAGCCAAAAAGAGGCCAGTATACAGCTCAAAAACTATACAGAATTAGATATGCATCAAATGCTCTTCAGTTTCAGTTTTCGAGAATTAAAACTAGAGGTTTTTTTTAAACACTCTTTTCCCACTAGATTCTTAGATTGTGAACATCAGCCCTTTTTCAAAATCTATATTTGAATAAACCATAAGATTTCCGATTTCATTTTTATATTAATCATACAGATAACTTCAATCTACCAGGAAACACACAATAAATAGAAAAAAAATCCTGATATACTACATAGCAGACCAAACTGCATCAATGCCATTTGACACAATATTGAGGGTGACTACTGGTATTTTTTAAATAAATATAACAATTGTTAATTCTCACTCATCCTTTTAAGCTGAGCCGAAAAATGAAATTATTCCCATTAAGACAATAGCCACACTATAGATATCATGTAAGGCAGCTCTTGAAGGTGAGGTACTTATCAGAATCCCATTTTTACTTCCTCTTGATATGGACAAAACTGGATGGAATGTGAAGGCAAAAGATATTGATGGTCAGGTATCCCATCACAAAGGATAGCTTCTCTAGCAAAGGTGGAGCTCAAAAGGTTTTACTGAAAGCCACCCTGTTTTTAGAGCTGCACAAGATAACTGTTTAAATGTAACCCCAACCCTCCTATCTTTTCATGAGGGCCTAAAGACCTGGCTCTGCCAGTTAGCCTGGGGCCCCAATGGTTGGTTGGTTGAGTAATAGTTTCTACCTCTCCCCC
>NW_015386760.1:613095-616356 GCF_001527695.2 Protobothrops mucrosquamatus
AGCACTGCATGTAATCAGTTTCATTTTAACAGTCTATTTATTGGTAAGATATGCTTCAGATTATACACCCAATCTAATCCAAATAGATTTAAGCAGAATCCTAGACTTGAGGGAAGCACTTTTATATGGACCTGTTGCAACTTAACTAATAGAAATAGATTTCTGATTAGGAATAGGCATCGCAAATTGAAATTTGACTATTCCTTAATCAGAATCTTGATTAAATGTTTAAGCAGCTCCAATGAACACTGGGCTTTCACAACAACATTTGCAAAACTGGGGCAAAGAAAGCAGACCTGGTTGCCCAAGACTATAAATATAAACAGAGTTCTAAAGGAGTAGTTCTCTCTAGAAGCAATATTAGTGTGGAAAGAAAGAGTAAGTTAGAACTATTGAGCTATTTATCTACAGTATTTGTTTATCTGTTTATCTTTTGTTATTTGCAAGCTACCCAGAGTCACCTTATTGGTGTGATGGATGGTGTGTGTATGTATATTGTATGTGATCAATATACTGTATACACAGAAACGTACAGAGATATTTCTTTAGTTATTTTTTTCTCTTTTTGTTTTTTCTGTTTTGTTTTGTACTTTGATATATATTTTTCTTTTTCTCTTTCCTGCAATTTTCTTTATTGGATTTTTTTACTTATGGGGAAATAATGACATTAATTAATATTATTGTCATAAATTAATGACAATAATTAAAAATAAGACATTAATAAAATAATGTCTTAAACAGATAAACAAATAGATAAATAGCTCAATATCTCTAACTTACTGTTTCTTTCCACACTAATATTGCTTCTAGAGAGAACTACTCCTTTAGAACTCTGTTTATATTTACAGTCTTGGGCAAGCAGTCTGCTTTCTTTGCCCCAGTTTTGCACATTAATATAGAGCTATGGTGGACAGTGATTAGAATGCAATATTGCAGGCCAACTCTGCCCACTGCTAGGAGTTCGATTCTGACCAGCTCAAGGTTGACTCAGCCTTCCATCCTTCCGAGGTCGGTACAATGAGGACCCAGATTGCTGGGGACAATATGTTGACTCTGTGAACTGCTTAGAAAGGTCTGTAAAGCACTGTGAAGCGATATATAAGTCTAAATGCTATTGATGTCTGTCCCCAGTAGCCACAATTCAGGATAAAATCATGTTCCGTTTATTTATCCCTGGGAAAGAAACAACCCAATCAAATGAACAGCAATCTGATATCCCCTCCAGGGAATAAGGCAATCTGATACCACCTCCAAGGGTACAGGAACCAGGAAGTTTTGCAAACTTCTGTCATGCCTTTGACTCTATACAAGGGCTCATAATTCATTCCTCCTCCTCCTCCTCCTCCTCCTCCATGTGCTACAGAGCATCCCCTGGAATGAAAATACCAAGTGATCACATTGAATCAATGCTGCTCTTTTCTCACATCGTCCAGCCTTCTGGGGTCTGACATGCTGTAAACAGCCAGTGAACAAGTGCCAAACCACAAAAATCGGTTCCAGCTGGAGCAGTGACATTGCACTGTGAGCTATTTAACTGGCCAGAGTTCCTGATGGAGAAAGTGATTGTGGGGCTGTTTCCCGATTCTGCATTTTGTTTCTCTTTTTGTGAATACACACTCTCTCTGAATGTGCATGTATTTAGCATGCCTGGCCCGCCTAGTTTTTAGATGACACATATACAGTGGTGGGATTCATCCGGTTCACACCACTTCAGTAGCTAATTTTTTGTTGCCCAGGCCCAGAATGGACTTCCAGAAGCAGCATTCACATAGAGAACCGGTTGTTCACGTATTTGAATCCCACCACTGCACATATATAAATAAAAACCATGTCTCTAGCATGTGCAGACTAAAGAGAAAGGGAAAAGTGAAAACCTCCCTTTCTTCCTCAAAAAAGAGCTTCTTTTCTTGAAAACTGTTTCCTGAATTGTCCTAAGGTTTCCTGCAACACTGATCTATTTATATTGTATTATTCCTTCAGATTTCTAACCATTTTTCAGGACAACTTTCCCACCCCCAAGGTAGCATGCAGAAATAGCTTTCAAAAGAAACTAAGCACAAGCAAATAAATATGTTGCAAATGCCAGCTGGTTGACAAGTGCCCCAAATGCAGTCACCTGATCACAGGTGTGCGTGTGAGAGGTACAACATTTTATAGGCTTCAAAGCACCCATTTAGAGGCTGTTGCAAAATGGTCATTAAATAACCAGTACATACCTTATGGCAATATACTGGCCAAACCCCTGTCAATGCTGCTAACATCGGATGTTCTTGCTTTGACAACAGATGAAAATGCAGCCATTTTCTCTATGCTTTCAGAATTAGTTGGGGCTGGGAGGGGGGATTACGATGAGAGTTCAGTTAGTCATCATAATAATAACTCTGCCGTGGGAATCCAAGGACAAACTGAGTCCTGAGCTGATAACGTTTTGGTGGGCTGGAGAGCTGGAGAAAAAGCGCATGCTTCAAGCTAATTGGGGAATGTGCTTTATGAATGTTTATTGGGGGTGGGAATTGTACTTTATTACTTTGTATCCAGGGGAGGGGAATTTAGTTTTTGGGTTCAACTATGTAGTGCCGATACTTTGTTTCCCGAATAAAAGAGTCTTTAAAGTAAACAACACCTCGACGTTCTTTTGAAGGGTTTCATCTGTCGGAACCATGACAACCCCTCCATGATCCTGTGATAGAACTGGAAGCAATAACCCATATACTATTTATGCATTTATTTATGTATATATATAATATATATAAATATAATTTTATTTATTTGTTTACAAATAAGTCAAGGCAGTGAACACACACAATACTCCTTTCTCCTATTTTCCCCACAACAACAACCCACTGAGGTGGGTTGGGCTGAGAGAGAATGACTGGCCCAAAGTCACCCAGATGGCTTTCATGGTTACGGCAAGACTTGAATTCAGGTCTTCTGCTTTCTAGCATGGTGCCTTAACCACTAGACCAAACTGGCTCTCCATATATACTGTAGCTGATGAAGTCACCGTCTGCAACATCATGGAATTATGTGCCTCCCTAAAGTCATTGCATCTCCTCAACTATCATCTGAGTTTTCCTACACCAACCAATCCATACAGACCAGGTGTAACTAGCTATAGATTGACTTATCAAACTTTTTTTTTAATTTCAAAATGCCTAATGTAGAAGCTCTTCCCCTATCAACTGTGGACCGAAATCTGCTAAGAAATCACCATATTGCCTTTACCAGCTTGCAGGAATATAAAAGTAAGGTAACTCAGAG